>NW_026946676.1:1130545-1148732 GCF_900007245.1 Priceomyces carsonii | reverse complement strand
GATGTGCCATCAGGAACTATATCGGGCAACGAATCTTCTGAAGATGTTTCTTTCCAAAAAGATGTTCTAGCTGCTGCTTCAGGAGAATCTTATCATAACGGACACGCATCTGTACTTGAAAATTATGAACAAGGTATTGACCTTGACAAAGATAGAGATACCACTCCAAAGTTAAGGCAGGCTTTATCAAGTTATGCTGAGAAGGATACCAATTTGAGATCTTCAAGAACTGCATCTGTAAGTAGTTTCAATGGTCAGCAAGCAATTGATGCAAAGATGAGCAACATTATAAAAGAGTTGAATAATGAGATAAGTGAGTTGAAAACCACCGCTAAAGCGCAATCTGAAATCTCAAATAAAAGAGTTGACACCCTTCAGAAGGAGCTTTTTAATTTAAAAGAATCTCACAAATCTGATAGTGATGGCCTCCAGAGACAGCTCGATGAAAAGGATGGTCTCATTGCTGAATTGAAAAGTGCAATTGATCCTGCTGTGCTTGACATCGAAAGTTCTCAAGGCTCGAACTCCAAAGCTTCAATTTCAGAGTTGTCTAAATATAAAATCGAAAGATTAGAATTAAAAAATAGACTCGTTTACTTGGAGCAAGAAAACTCAACGTTGACTTCGAAATTTAATGAATTTGAACCGTTCATGAATAACCAAATGGCTGATTTATCCAACTTTCAAAAAATTATTAAATCTCAGGAAGGGAAGATAAATAAACTTACAGCTCAGGTCAAAGACCAAGAAGTATTACACAAAGAAATCAGCGATTGGAAAGCTAAATATGAAAGCTTAGATTTAGAATTTCAAAATTACAAGACAATACATTCTGAAGATGAGATATCTGAAAGTGATTCTCGCGATATAGATCATCTTTCTACAGGTAATGAGTCGACCACAAGATCAAGAAGAGAGATCTCTTCTCAACTTGAGACACTAGTTGGTATTTGGTCAACAAGAAATAATGACATGTCTTCGAGAGGTGTGTCGGACTCTAATCCTGAAGAAAATTTAGTTGTTGCTCAGTTGCAGAAGCAAGTGGATGATCTCTTGCGTGTCAGTAAAGAGAGCGAGACGACGTCCTCTACTGAAATTAATAACTTGAAAGAGGATTTGAACCAAAGGTTGCATGAGCTCAGAAATTTGGAAGACAATTATCGCGACGCTTTGCAATCGGTTAACAATACTAGCAAGGCTTTGAAGTTAAATGAGAGCGAATTAAGGAATCAAAAGATTCTACTCGATAAATTGGCAAAGGAAAATTATGAGTTGAAATTGTTCCGTAGAGCAAGTAAGAGGACATCTAAACAAGTATCTCCGGTTGTCGGGGAAGCTTCTGAATTTGAGACAGGGGCTGGTGAAGATGAAGATGATGAGGAGGTTTTCTCAAATGCTCATTACAATATGAAAGTAAAAGATTTAGAAGCAGATTTGTATATCTTGAAACAAGAAAGAGACCAATTGAAAGAGAATGTGACAGTGTTACAGAAACAATTATATCTCGCTAGTAGCCAATAATTTTATAACGAATCGAAGTGACAAGTTAATAGCATATTCCATCTATATTTTAATGAAATTGATTGTATTATCTTATTAGTATATTCAGATAAATATATTAAATAAACTTATTTGCATGGGATTGTTCATAATCGATAATTTACATTTGTGTTTTTCATTTCGAATCATACGTCAGATTTTTATGAAGATGCATGTTGAATTCTAGTGACCTCCTTCTGCACTTGAATTTCTACTAGTTGAATTATCCACATCCACCAATAATCTATCATTTTGCGATAAATCATAAGTTGGAGCTGTTCGAGCCGTCGGATTAGAACTTACCAGCTCGTTTCCATCATCGCCATACGAATTTGTTGTCGGATCCCATGAAGAGCCTGAAGGTGGAACAAAATACTGGAACGGTGATTCATTTCTTGAGATAGGATGGTCCGAATAATCTGGCTCCTCTGCGAGATTACTCAGAAATCCTTCAGATTGATCAGTTGAGTCGTTAGGACCTTCCTCTATCAGTTCAAACACTGGTTCAGATGGCAATAAACTAGATTCGTGAGCTTTCATCCTATCCTTTTCTGATAGATGTATTGGATCGGGTATGGGTATCTCAGGTGGCTGAACCGAATTTTGAACTTCATCGTAGCGTGGAACAGCAACCGAGTTGGACCCATTCTCAACATATGGAGGGATTTCAAAGTCAGTAACTCTGACGGATTCTGGTATTGGGTTAATATAGGGTATGGTAGGAATAGAATGAGGAGTAACCCCATGAGGTGACGAATCATTTTGACTCATAGTTCCTGGTGATGCATTTGACGAAACGGACGATCTTTGTGATATAGGAGATGCAACATTTGCATCAGGAAGACGATTTGGACCTCCACCCTTCAGTCTATGAGTACCAATAATGACTTCTGTGTTTAATTGCAAGAACTTTTTCATTCTTTTATACTTATCCGTATAAATGAAGTCAGATCTCTCATGTTGTTCTGAAGAAGAAGTCGAGAAATTAAAGTTGAACTTAAAATTTCGTAAGCCTGAGGGGTCAATTATAGTCAGACTTACCGGCTCCTCTGACAGTATTCCGGTATCTTTATGCCCCACTCTATCAAGTGCAACTGATTTGCCCGAAAGATTCACTAAAACCTCAATAAAGTACTGAAATGATACCAAAGGGCACCCTACTATTGTTGGAAAAGCATCGGCGGGAACCCTAATGTTAGTATTAATCTCCGCCCGAAGAGACGTTGGATCAACATATAAGGGAATAACCAGCTGTTGAAGATCCTTTCTGAATGATTCGAATGTAGCGTCTGGCCCATTGTCTAGTCGGCAAACCCTCACGAAAGTCAATATTATACCATTCAAGTCTTGTATTTTTTTTAAATGATTAATTGTAAGCTTTACTGGTATCAATTCTCCTCTCAAGTAGCCCCTTTGAGGTATATCTAATGCAACTTTAATGAATTCTGGCTTTTCGCCACCAGGATAAGATACAACCGACGACATTGATACGCTAGGATTGACAGCCGTCCTATTTCCAACACCATTTACATTTAAATCGTGTTCTCCATCTTCATGCTCACCCAATACTTCTATTGGCGATGTAGTACTTATAGTATTTCCAGAATTATTTGAAGCAGATGACTGGGTCCTTGATAGTATTTTTGATTTTCTGGGATCTTTTATTATTAACTTTTTCGGTCTGGCAGGTGGGAGCTCTGCCACGTCAATTGGATCTATCAATCGTATTGTTTTTTCCGAAGAATAAACAGAATTTTGAATTATCTTTAGATGCTTGGCTCTGGTTATGAAATTACCACCAGGTGAGTTGGTTGAGTCAGAGGAGCTCGATACATTTGGAGATGCGGGCATCTGCATTTCAGAAGCATCCCCTATCACGGCTTTTAAAAGATAATTTATGGATCCCCTTCCAAAATCTATGCTGGTATAAACCCTCTTTTTCGGTAACTTGACAATGAACGGAAATCTGTGTTCTCCCTTAAATAATCCATTTGAAAAATCATTTGATTCTCGTCGCAGATTCACAGGAGGATGGTCATCCCCATAAATTTTTATAGTATGATTGAATAACGAGTATTTATTAGTTCGGAGCTTTGAATGTGACGAAGCATTTATCTTTACGTAGCCTATCAATGAAAGCGTTATCACAATGTTAGCTAGATTTTTCTTCGATATGAATATGATTTGTCCAGAGACTTCATCCCCAGGAAGCCATGAGTTGTGCGGTTCATCTAACTGAACATAAAAATCCTCCACAGAATTGAAGTCTATCTTAAAATTCGATTCGTTTGATGACGGCCGTATGCTCTTATTCGATATTATCTTCGTAACGGCCCGCCTCATCATTCAAGAACGGCCATTAATGATATATATATATCTAAAACTATCACGCCACGACACTTTTTTATGACACTCTATACGTATTATGTATTTGCGTCTTTTTAAAATCACTTCAACGAATGTAAATATAACGTTCATATGACAAACGCCATAGTAGTATAAAGGGATCCTCAACCGTATCGTTGATATCTCTATATGCAGTACTCGTAAATTTTATTGCCAGGAGCCCGAGCCGGAGAGGGATTGAACCAAAAGAGGGTTAGATTTTGGGGAAAAAATGCTCAGTCCTACATATCCAAAGAAGTACTTATTAGCGATCATTAAAACAAAATTATAGGTATTGTTACTACTTTATTTAACTAGACGGTAGTGTTACATATGCGATAGAAAAGGAAAGAGCCAGAATGAATAATTTTTTTTTTTCTCACTGAAAAAGCGTCATAATGATACTTATTCGAATGTCTTCTTCTTTCCCTGGAATTCTGTAGCTCTAGCTGCTGGCCTTGGAGAAGCAGTGTTTCCTCTTTCACGACCACGTCCAAAGGCTGGTCTTGGAGAGTTGTTGTTGCTCCTTGGAGTCGAAAAGTCCAATCTACATGGACGTCCCTCGATATACTCACCATTTAAGGCTTCTAATGCAGCCTTTGCTTCATCTTCAGATGCGTATTGAACATAGCCGAATCCTTTTGGTTGTTGAGTGTCTGGATGTGTAGGGATCCTGCAAGATACGACGGTACCATATTGACCGAAAACTTCGTACAAATTGTCTCTTTGCGCATTGAAAGATAAGTTACCAACGAACAAAGTGTCCGAAGGGGCTGAGGGTACGTCTCCAAATTGTTTAGCTCTGTCGACTCTTGGATTAGAAGCGCGTGGTTGTCCGGTTGACATATCAAGGTTAATTGGTCTTCCATCGATTTCCCTGCCTTGAAATTCAGCCAAGGCCTTTTCGGCAGCAGATTTTGAATCAAAATCAACATATCCATATCCTCTCGATTTACCAGTAGCTCTCTCCATAATAACTCTAGCTCCAATAACCCCTCCAAGCGGTTCGAATTCTCTCTTTAACCAATCATCATCAATATTCCATGATAATCTTCCTACGAACAAAGTAGCAGGCTCTTCATTGACCTTCTGCTTCTTTTGAATTGGTTGTTCTTCTTCTGAAGCAGATTCCTCTTTTCTCTTTTCTGGTGTTTTAGTTTTAGAAACGGCTTCAGCTTCTGATTCTGATTCTGATTCTGAATCGGAGCTAGAACTCGAACTCGAACTTGAGCTTGAACTTGAGCTTGAGCTTGAACTCGAGCTTGAACTGGACTCAGATTTAGCTTTCGATGACTTTTTGGATTTGCTAGCAGCTTTCTCTTTCTCTTTCTCATCTTCTGATTCAGAGCTCGAGCTGGAATCAGACTCTGAATCAGACTCTGAAGAGCTAGAACTAGATTCAGAGGAGCTCGACACTTTCTCATCAGTCTTTTCAGCCTTCTTACTCTTTGTGTTCTTTTTCTTCGTATCAGGTTCTGAATCTGAGTCTGAGTCTGAGTCTGAACCAGAGCTTGATTCAGAAGAGCTCGATTCAGAAGACTCAGAGTCTGAAGATTCAGCCTTTTTAGCTTTCTCTGTTTTTTTTGCCTTCAGTGTGGATGATGGTTCTTCTTCGTCAGAGCTTGAGTCTGATGAAGAATCAGAGTCGGAATCTGAGCTAGATTCTGAATCTGCTTCTGAGGCTGACGAGCTTTCTTCTGAGCTGGACTCTGAAGAGCTCTCATCTTTTTTGGCTACTGGTGCCTGTTTCTTAGATTGCTTCTTTACAGCCTTTGCTGATTTTGCCCCTGTTTTAGCCATTTTATTATTCTGATTTCCACCAATTCGTAATTCTGCTAAAAATTTAGAAGTAAGTTAGGAAGGGCATCTTAAGTAAAAGAAAAAAAAAATTTAATGGAAAAGGGCATCTCGTGTCACGAGACTTCCAAGAGATAGTAAAGTTCCAAAGTTAGAAATATATATCTTTTAACAACTTGAAAGACCTCCGAAGGTAGGAGATCTAATGATAAATCATGTACCTAGCCATTCTCCGCTGATTAGTCCAAATCGTTGCCATTGGGCTCACTTTCGTTCTGCGTACCAAGTTGGAGTTATCACGGCTCTCGCATTGTCTTCCTGCTATTCAAGAATCTAATTGAAAAAGAATTTAGAACCGAAACTACACATCTCTCATTGTATTCAATTGCTCCCACTGAGCTCAAAAACATTACTCCACTGGTGATAGAGATCTACTCTATAAATTTTGCCTTGGGTGCTATTATGTGATCCTTAATTTAAAAACTCTTTACACTATAGCATCACAGGAATGCAGGATATGGATATTCTCTACAATGGGCTTGCTAACCTTTTACTAACGGCTCTGCTATATATTTTAGCAGGATCTTCATTCGCTACTGATGAAAGATTAAATGTTGACTTTTTTCGCAGCAATACATATAGTAAGATACACTGTTTTGCATGCTTTGCACAGTTTTGCTTCTATTAGAGGATAATCGCCATCTGCCATTCTAACTGATCTATCTTCTTTATTCAATGAGGATGCCAAGTTCTAGGGACATCATGAACGCTTTTTTGAGGTGGGGTTGGTTCTCTTCACGTGTAATTGGTGATGCGAGCGAAAATTTTCTGCGAAAGAGTCAGACATGTTATGAAAAATTCTAGCTTCAGCTTTTGTTCAAAAATAGTAATACTTATACTTAGGTGCTATATAATCCTTCCATTATTTCCTTAAAATTGAAATCAATTTTTCCAATTAGAAAAAGACTGATAATCAAGGGCATTACATGAGATTTTTTCAATTTCTTATTTTTTGCAATTATTAGGTAAGGATTTAGAGATGTTCAAGCAATCACTTAGACTTTTCGAGAAAGCTATGCCTTTGGCATACAAAAACATGCTTAAGGATCCATCAAAAAAGTATGTTCCGTTCAAGGGAGTTTCGTTGCCAGATAGAACTTGGCCCGACAAGAGTATCACAAGAGCTCCAAGGTGGCTTTCCACCGATTTGAGAGATGGGAATCAGTCTTTGCCTGATCCTATGTCCATTGCAGAGAAGAAGGAATATTATCACAAGTTGTTGGAAGTTGGTTTCAAAGAAATTGAAGTATCATTCCCATCTGCCTCACAAACGGACTTTGACTTCACGAGATACGCAGTTGAAAACGCCCCAGATGATGTTTCAATCCAGGTTTTAACACAGTCTAGAGAACCATTGGTCAGAAGGACAGTCGATTCTGTAAAAGGTGCTAAAAAGGCTACTATTCATATTTATTTGGCCACTTCAGACGTTTTCCGTGATGTCGTTTTTAACATGTCAAAAAATGATGCTATTGAAAAGGCCGTTGAGACTACAAAATTAGTCAGATCTTTGACTAAAGATGACCCATCGGCTCAGGACACAGAATGGACTTTGGAATTTTCACCAGAATGTTTTTCAGATACACCCACAGAGTTTGCAGTCGAAATTTGCGAGGCTGTTAAGAGCATCTGGGAACCAACTACTGCGGCTCCAATCATCTTCAACCTACCAGCCACTGTTGAGGTGGCTAGTCCTAATATCTACGCAGATCAAATTGAGTACTTTTGTAGAAATATCTCAGAGAGAGAGAAAGTTTGCGTTTCTGTTCATCCACATAATGATAGAGGATGTGGAGTTGCTGCTGCTGAGTTAGGTTTGATGGCTGGCGCTGACAGAGTAGAAGGATGCCTCTTTGGAAATGGAGAAAGAACTGGAAATGTAGACCTAGTTACAGTTGCCTTGAATTTGTACACACAGGGTGTGTCTCCAAACTTAGACTTTTCTGATATAGAAGATATCATTGAAATAAGCGAGAGATGCAACAAGATACCAATTCATCCCAGAACACCATATGGTGGATCTTTGGTTGTGTGCGCATTTTCTGGTTCTCATCAAGATGCCATTAAGAAAGGATTTTCCAGATCTGAAAAGAGAGCTGCTGAGGGAGATTTACAATGGAAAGTTCCTTATCTCCCATTAGATCCAAAGGACATCGGCAGAAACTATGAAGCTGTCATTAGAGTGAACTCTCAGTCAGGTAAGGGAGGAGCAGCATGGGTGATTTTACGCTCTTTAGGCTTAGACTTACCAAGAAAAATGCAAGTTGCATTTTCAAATATAGTACAAAGAAAAGCTGACAATTTAGGAAGAGAGTTGAAGGCAGATGAAATATCTCAATTATTCAAAGATGAGTATCTTTCTGGGAGCAGCGCTGCAATCAAATTGCTTGATTATGAACTCACGAGGTCAAAGGCCACCACTGATAGAGAAATCACAGCTCTTCTTTCGATATATGGCGAGAAAGTATACATTAATGGTGCTGGAAATGGCCCGATTTCCGCATTTGTTGAGGCTGTATCAAATAAGTTTTCAAGATTATTTGAAGTGGTGTCTTACAATGAACATAGTTTAGGTAGCGGTACCCAAGGAAAGGCTGCGACCTACATTGAATTGAAATTCTTGAATAAAGAAAACGCAAGCATTTCCAACTGGGGATGTGGCATAGAATCTGATGTTACTGAAGCTTCAATGCAAGCTATTATAGCTGTCCTCAACAACTTAATTGAATCAAAAGATTTGCATATATAAAAAGTATAGGGAAATAGAAAATATAAAGCTTGGAGAATGAATGGTATTTGTATTTAGTGGTCGTTATCTTAGAAGAATTACGCACCCCCAGTAAGTGACTCTGATAGTTGTGGTTGAAATTTGTGTCTGCAATATTGTCCCCCCACCGCTTTTCAATCCTATTCCTATTCTATTGGGGGTCCAAAACTGTGTTGCACTTTGATGCTGCACGCCTACCTGGTCATCCTTTTTATATATCTGTGATCAGATATCAATATACAGGCTTAATATTAAGTGTCCAGGACCTAGGGTTTCTCACCTACGCAATAAATAAATCAGTGTGCTTCTCACATTTTATTTTGTTATCTGCAGGCGCGACTTTTTTCTCAAGTTTTTCTTTTCGCAAATTTTCTGGAAGCACTATTCACCTTTGAAAATTTTATTTCGAATATCTGGATTAGCTCGTTCTTTTTTCTTAACTACAAAGAACTAAACAAAATGTCAAGCTTTGAGCCAGTTATTGCTATTGATGGTAAGGGCCACTTATTAGGACGTTTGGCTTCCATTATTGCTAAGCAATTATTGAATGGCCAAAAGGTTGTAGTAGTCAGATGTGAAGCTCTTAACATCTCAGGAGAATTCTTCAGAAACAAGTTGAAGTACCACGATTACTTGAGAAAGGCCACTAGATACAACAAGAAGAAGGGTCCATTCCATTTCAGGGCTCCATCCAGAATCTTGTACAAGGCTATCAGAGGTATGATTCCTCACAAAACCGCTAGAGGTAAGGCTGCATTAGAGAGATTAAAGGTTTTCGAAGGTATCCCACCACCATACGACAAAAAGAAGAGAGTTGTTGTTCCACAAGCCTTAAGAGTTTTGAGATTGAGACCTGGTAGAAAATACACCACTGTCGGTAAGTTATCAAGTGCTGTTGGCTGGAAGTACGAAAATGTTGTCGATAAATTAGAAGAGAAGAGAAAGTTGCACAGCGCCGAGTACTACGCAAAGAAGAAGGCTTTGGCTAAGAAGGTCGAGGCTGCTAAGTCATCCACTGCTGAATCTGACGCTGCTAAGAAGTTAGCTGCTTTAGGTTATTAAGAACTTTTTCATAGGATGAATCTTGAAAAACTCTTACCAACTAATATATTATGATGGTCGTCAGATCTTCTTGTATATTTCCTTTAAATAAAATGTCTAATTACTGAAACAATTGTAACGAAGATCCTAGGTGGGGAGTTTATGTTATTTCTACAGAAAGAATACTTCTAATGAAACTCTAGCATTTCAAAGTCGTAAATATTATGCTATATCATACAGGCGCTACTATAAATCATCGTAGACTATTGCAGCGTACTTACTGTTGTAAAAGAAAAAGTTTTTTAGTTTGCACATTAACAGAGCTCTTTTAGACACCCTATTTGAAGAAGCCTTCTTCATCTCCCAACGCCTCTTCATTCTAGCTAACTTCTTGGAGGCTGTCTCGATGTATGTCACTCCGTTATCTTGACTGTGGAGGACAGATGGAATCGTTATAGACATATGGGGAACATTTTTATTAATCGCCAAATGAAATGTGGAGAAATGCATGTCTGAAAGGAGCGTCGTATCATTATAATGATATAACCTTCCCATCCCAATGAGCCTTATTTGATTCACCGCAACATCAGAATCTTTAAATTTCGTCTCGTGTAAGTAGGCTATTAAATGGCATATACTTATATCAGCTAGCGAAATCTTTCTGAACGGCGCAAGCGTACCTACCACTGCTGATAGCTTGATTTCTATATAGCTACCGGAAGCCAGATCGAGCACCCTGAAGCTTTGTGAATTTTCCCTTTGTAATCTTAGCTCTTGTATCAACGTTTCATTATAGTTTGCATCGTTGTATATCGTTCTAGCACTGTCGACTCGAGATAGACATAGCGTCATTTTATTATGTATCAGTTTCACTCACTCACTCACTCAATAAATTAGTAACAACGAATATTGTATGAATTCAGATTGATAAATTGATATGTTTTATAGTTTTTACAGATCCCCACTATCACAACGGTAATAAATAACATTCAAAAATGAGTTGAAACGAAGCCCTTTCTTTTTACCGTTTCATTCACTTTTACTCCACAATTCCGCGATCCCTGATCTTATTTTTTTTGTTTAGGCAACTTATGATCAGCGCATCCAACCAAAATGCGGAAGAATTACAAACCGCTCGTATACGTCACCCCAAACATCTTCGGTGTTTTTAGTATACCACTCAAATGAGGGCCGCTGTCAATAATGGATTCGAAAAGAGTTAAATACTCCGTTTGATAGAATACCACCAAGAGCTTTTTAGCTATGCGAGTGACATCCGTAGGCTTCAGAAAACTTCACCTATACAATAATCCCACAAGTAAATAGTGTCAAGACCCAAAAAGAGTACGGAATTATCTTGCAGTATTTTACATCTTTTACGACTACAATTTTTACATTCGAAGTGGTCACTAGATACTGGCCGGACTTCGTAGTGTGGACAATATCGTTTAATTCTCTATATGTCTTGTAGCATATCAGCAGAGACGGCTAATGATTTGTGGCAATTGAGCACGACGAAGTTGTTTCTATTTTCATCAATGATGTATCCCCCCCTCTTCTTTAATGTTTGAAATAAATCAACTGCCATAGAGTTTAGCTCGTTATAATCTAGTTTTGTGTTTGCCACTATAAGGCCAAGTGACTCTACTATGAAGACTGTATGTTCCGTGACACTATTGACCGAGTTCAATAAATCTGGAAGGTCATCAACCTTGTTGTAATCGATTAATTTGGACAAGTCATCATCCCCGACTATATACAATAATTTATCCGGGATTGTTTTGTTGAAATAGTTGATACTGGGCGTTGATAGAGACCTCACTTGCGACAACACATATCGTATACAATCATTGACGTCATGATCCTCGTCTGGATACAAATATACTAACGTCATTTGACAAAGAAATCATATTATGATCTACGCGCAGTTAATTATATGTATTTTATAGACGTGTGTATGTGCATTGTTTTGTGAGATGTTACCACCCACTATCCCAATTATCTTCCTGATCATCGTTGTCAATTAAGTTGAGTTTTAGGGCCGATGTTGGTTTCTTGGCCTTACGAGATTCAAGTTTTAGGCCATGGGACTTTGAATGTTGCCTAACGTTGTTTAATCTTGCCGTAGGTTTCTTTGGAGCCGATGGCTGGTGCTCGGGCCGTGCTGGCGCCCTAAAATTCGAAGGTGATGTAGCTTCGGCTACGCTTAGTGACTCTATCGATTGCTGTAAAGGCTCTTCTTCAGAGTCCATACCCCAACCATCGTCAAAAGCGTCTTCATCGAAGTTGACAATTGGAGTAGGTTTTTGTTTAGGGGGAATGTTTCTATGGGTTTCCCGTGCTGCTCTATGTTGGTCTGGAGTGGTGGAACGCGTCAAATCGGGCGTAGAGGAGTTGAACTCTTTATTCATTTCGCCTTCAACTGCTGATGCTGAAACTAGCTTGTTGACTATATTCCATCCGAACAGTGCTGTTGGAGCAGCACTTGTTTTCTCTGCCTCTGGAATTGTGCTTGGAGCATACTTTCTAAAAAACTCTTTTTCTTCATCTTCATCATCGGGTTCTGCTGTTGGCAAATTTGATGCATTCCTTTCGACGGCTTGAAAATATAAAGAAAAAACTCTCTTTGCCTCAGATCTAACTCTTTGTGATTTAGGATCCATTAAAGCTATCGCTAAGTGGCCCAAGATTTTTCCGCAAATTTCATCTAACGAAAAAACATTAATCAAGGATTCAAATCCTGTCAATGCAGCTAGTTTACAAGGCACAAACGAATCACGTAATGACTTAGACAATGCTGTTATTAAAACATTATTCCTTGAATTATTGTATATCTTATCTGAAATCTTAATAATTAACACTAGCGTATTAACTCTTATTGAAGGCTTCGGGTCCATCTGTGATTTCGCCAAAATCTTTAGTAAATCTTGATTCACCTGCTTGGTTGATATTTTGTCAACAATCTCCGTTATGGATTTTAAAGTTGTTTCTCGTATAACAAAATTACTGTCTTGAAATCCGCTAAGCATGTTATGAAAGATGTTTTGCTGAACTTCAAAATCTGTTAAAAAAGATACGTAGGAAGGCAAGTGACCCAATAGAGTGAGCCTGATAGTTCTATCTGGCAATGCATATGCTTGCAAAATTGTCGGTTTTAAAAGTTTATTGAAGGAAGACTCTGGTAAAGAAGCTCCAAATTTAAGTAAGTGATTCAAAATTGTTCCTAAAGCCTCTTGCGCAAAAGGATAATTGACTTCAGATTTAGAAAGGATTCTAAATTGATCAATCAACTGTGGTATTAGCCTATTTTCCAATAACCCTGGAGGAAATTTAAATTCGTCATTGCCATCAAGAACCAGTGAGAGCTCATTTCTAAAAAACTCTAATTTCTCTTCATTGCTCTTGTATTTTACCTCTTCCAATTGTTTATCGAATTTGATTAAGGTATTTCTTTCAAAAAAGGAAGCTGTCTCCTTGAGAAAATTTCCAATGGTGATTCTTAAATTGGGTTTGGCGTTTATCAACCTTTTGAATGACGGCAACATAGCATGAGGAAGTTTAGCAGACATCAATTTGGGCTGGGTTACAAAAGATGATGTTAATGAATTGAAATCGTGGTTAGACAAAATGAGATAAATGAGGACCCCGTATTTGAAGGAATCAAACTTAATTGGGGATGCTTTAATCGACTCTATACCTCCTTCAGAGACATCAGGTGGTAGGCACTCGTTAAAGGAGGGCATTCTGTTTGAGAGCCTATAAATTGGCTGCTCAGGATCCGAAACTAAGCTAGTCGCTAACTCAAATCCAAATAGCTTCCAACTACCCGCGTTGTCAACATATACTGAAGTAAATAGATCAAGGTTACCGAGTAGACAATTGCAAGTCTGATTGAGAAACGCCAAGGTTTGACCCACTTCAAATAAACCAAGAAGCTTCGCGTCAGTCGATATCCTTTCCTTATTGTTTATGAGATAGTCATATAGAGGTTGTAACCGTTCAGTGATAATATAAAGAAAATTTTCATTTTCAATGAAATCTATAATTGGGATGATCCCAGGAAATTTAATTGATCTCAACTTCTTGAAACTGTTTCTAGCCAAAAGGTCATGGCCATCTCTCAAATTCTTTGGATCTTTCAAATTGAACTCAAATATCGATATTTCCATATTATTTTGTTTTGGATTACTACCATTGTAAACAGTCCATATTGATCTGTTATTAGGGAACCCACTTAATGGATCGGCAACCTTTTCTTTCAATGTATAGGGTATTGAACTACCTGTCAACGTACTGAAAGTCTTGGACAAGAAGTTCATCTTGAGTTCGCGTTGGATTAGACCAGAAGTATAGTTTTCTATTATTTATATCCTAAAGATAATCATTTTTATTTACGCATTATTTTCTCGTAATATTACTTAAGTCTATTGAAACTGTTAACATACACAAATATTTAAAAGTAATTATGAGAGTCTATACTTGATAGTTGTTGATTTGTCCTCCTGAATTTCTCAACCTGTTGTTATTGATAAAATTCACTTGTCCTTGAGAAGAATTGAAATGACTGCCCAATCCAGTCCCATTGCCTATTGTATGGTTGATTGTACTTGTCTGCGATTGTGGTGATTGACTTGACAGTTGATCATTATTTGACCTTTTGCCTCTTCCTCTAATTCCTTTATTCGAATTCTTATAGAGGTCTTTGAAATAGTTAAGCAAGTTTCTTTCGTCGGGAGGCAACTCATTAATTGCGGGTCCACTTAATTCTGCCAATTTATTTGTCAAATGATTCAACGTAGCCAAATGAAACCTATTCTGGTGAGACTTCAAATTACCCAACTGTGTAAACGATTTATCGCAATCATCCAACTTGCATTCATATGGTTTTAAATTTTCATGAGTCAATTTGTGGGCTGCCAAATTTCCTTTCCTACTGAATGATCTGTTACACACTTCACAAGTAAATGGTTTCTCACCTGTGTGCAACCTCAAATGGGTTCTTAAATTGCCTCCTTGAGTAAATCTCTTATGGCAATAAGAGCACTCAAAGGGCTTGTACCCTATATGAGATCTTACATGAACCTCTAGATGAGTTGATTGCGTGAAGTATTTGAAGCAGTAAGGACATTGCTGATTTTTAGTTTTTTTTCTCTTTTTCTGATCATCCGGGCTCTCAGAGTCGTTCTTCGTTCTGTTTGGTTTATCAACTCCACCGACTAAGCTTATAGGCTGCGGTAGTACTCTCGAATCATCTGAGCTTCCGTCTGCCGCTCCAAGGATGCTGCCATCAGGTCCTTGGTGGATCTGGTTCATTACGCCCTTATCGCGAGCCTGAATAACTAGCATCAATTGATCTATTTTGGTAGCCCCCAATAAGGGACGGCCATCTTCAGACTTTACATACAGCTGTGCTGGAACGAAGTCTTCCTTCAAGTGACTACTGTCGAGTGGTGTATTATTCGCAGGGTTCTGCATTGATTGAAAGTTATTTGTCAAGTAGTGCTGTTCTTGTCCATGTTTCTGATGTTCTTGTTGTTGTTGCTGTGGATGTTGCTGCTGCCGTTGTTGTTGCTGCTGCCGTTGTTGTTGTTGTTGTTGCTGCTGGGATAGTATATAATTATTTGAGGATGCAGAATTCTTAGTTAATGAGCTTGGAGCGAGTGAATTCAAGTAACCTTTAGTCTGGTAGTTGGTCGGCTGATACTGGTTCGAATTCTGTTGGTACTGATTTGGCAGCTGAGAAGATGAACCAACTGCTGGAGGTAAACCATATGACGTCGGGTAAGTTTTTGGCGATTGAGGCTCATCATTATAGTGAGCCGACGATTTTGAAGACAACGATGACGCAGGTGAAAGGCGTAATTTTTCTTCGGGCAGCTTGCTCAGTTCTATCGCTTTCTTGGGCTTTTCGAAAATATCTTCCCTCAAATTAGTCTTATTGGAAGGTCCATTATCATTCGATTTGCGATAGCGTTTGATACTACTCTGGTCATTCAAAACTTTCAAGATCGAGTTTCTTCTTTGCTCGTTGCTCATGTTTCCAAAGTTTACATTGTTATTAGAAATCCCTGCTATTATTTCACTTAAGCTTCCACTTATTCCACTTATCGATCCTGGCAAACCTGCATTTTCCCACAAAGACATATCTACTGAACCAACTTTCGGTTTAGAGTTTCTGTTCTCCTGTTGCTGACTTGTTTGTCGCTGTAACAGTTGTTGCTGTAGTTGCTGCTGTCGCTGATGCTGTTGTTGCTGTAGTTGTTGTTGCCGTTGCCGCAGTTGCTGTTGTTGTTGTTGTTGTTGTTGTTGTTGTTGTTGTTGCAGCTGTAGTTGTTGTTGCTCCTGTTGTTGTAGTTGTTGCTGCTGCTGCTGCCACGCAAGTAAATTTCCCCAACCTTCCTTGTCAATAAGATTCTCCAAGCCTTCCAATGTAATCTGATCTTGACCATTTCCTAGTGGCAAGATAGACGACTGCCTATTTTTCTGTATTACGTGGCCATTATTTGTTTGTTCATCTTGACTTTTCTCATGAAAGTTGTTCAAATTATTTGCACCCATGGAAGTTGTACTTGCGCTCGTATTGCTAGAGTTTCCTGAAGGTTCACTGATGGAATTACCACTAGAGCTTGGCATCTGTATCAACGAGCTGAAAATACTGTTTGATCTAGACTGTAAAGGATTAGCACCATACCCGATACCCGAATATTCGTTATTCTTCACGGGCTGTAAAAGAGGAGGCTGTAACGAGATGCTGCTGACACGAGATCCATTCAAATCGTTTCCAGGAACATTATTCAAAGAGTCACGGCGATTCATATAGTAACTTGGAAAGGTTGCGCTCAGCTGTGCTTGCCCACTCAAAGCATCATTTGGACTCTGTTTTGGCGGTGAGCCTTCGTGTAACAAAAAGTTATTGTTAGTTGAGTAATTATTTAACAATAAACTTATCAGGTCTTGTCTTCGTGGGTTGAATAAGAAATTAGATTGATTCGAACCTGGTTGTTTAGAAGACTGGACTTGATTGTCCGCCAGAGGATATGAACTCATATCTAATTTGATATTGTTATCCTTTTTCCCGACATCACCACTGGTCGAATCGTAGTTTCTAGGTTGACTCATCTCTGAATTGCCTCCAGTATTTTCTTCGGGGACACTATTTGTGTTGGAGGACCTACCCATGGGATCAAACTTTTGGGTCCTGGAAGAGATGGTGGAATTTACCATTTTGCCTTCCTTGCAGCCTCGTTCAAGCTGTGATAGCTCCGATGTTGAATGTGAGCTTTAGAGCCTTCAAAACAGCTCTAAGTGTCCAGTAAATGCTCTCCGCAAGTCCTCAACTCTCCTTCAGATAACTGTCCTGCTCAATAAAAGAAAGAGCTCTACTATAGTGTATATGTCGTTGGCAAATTGATGTGCCAAAAAACAGTGTTATTATCTGACAATTTATAGCACAATCAACTTATTTAGTAATTGAACAGTAGTTCTGTTTTAGTTCTCGTTCCTTATCACCTCTTTTCGTCATGTAAGCAATAATAAGACCTTCATGCCTGAATTTATTTTGGTCACACAAAACCAAATCTCTACTGAGGAAGACCGCAACAAAAGTTATTGAGAAACTTAATAATGTATATATTGATGGAGATGCTAAATGTATATTTAAGAGTTATTGAGAGCAGTGCATGTAGATAATAGCCCTTGTAAGCAAGTCAGCAAATTATTTAGGTTCTCGTCATCTAGCTCAGGGTTTCTTAGGTATGAAGATGGTGTGATAATAACGTTTTGATCTTTATATATCACAGAATGAAGAGTATCCAAGAAGTTCATGGACAATTTCAAAAATTTCCCATATTTGACTGCATTATAAGGAAGATTGTCATAATCACTCATTAATAGTGATAGCATCATATTTTTGATTAAATTAGACATTTCAACCTTAGACAATCGGTCAATCTTATAAAGTTGTAGCTTGGAATAGTAACCTTGGAATTCCCTGCTAACCGTCTCCTCATCTATTAGCTGCAGCTTTTTTCCAATTTCTTTTCGTAAGAGTAGTACTTCTGCTTCTAGTTCTTCTTTATGGGGATCAGAAAAATCGCTTTTTTCCTTATTGAAAGCAAGTGGTGATTTGAGTTGTTCTTTCAACCAGTCAACCTCGTTGATTAGTTCCCTATTATTGGCTTTCGATCTTTCCAACTTAGAAGTCAAAATATTATTTAATGCCTTCAAGCTATTGATCAGCTCGCTTGGAAGCTGTCCGTTTTCATTAGAATCCATAAACCTCGTAATATTTGGATTTATGGTTTCGTGGAGTCTGCCTTTTGAATCGTTAGCTTTTATTTCAAGATCGTTAACGTGAATTTTTAAATTCAAATTTTCTCGCTTTAATTCGTCTGTTTCTTTCTTTAAAAACTCAATTTCTTTATGTAGTAATTCGATCTTCTCGTTTTCATTACTATTATATTCGTTTTTAAATCTCTTCGGTAAATAACTTATATCGTAATCAGTCTCATTGAACTTATTGTCTTTATTACTTAAACTGTCTATTATTTCTTGAGACCTTGGCGGTGTCGTAATGGGGGAGTCGTCGTCCTGAATGTC
>NW_026946676.1:953354-1130480 GCF_900007245.1 Priceomyces carsonii | reverse complement strand
TGCTATCATTTGAATTGATATTGCGATTGTTTGTAAGAGAACCGAATGCCGATCCTTTACTTTGCTTCAAGAGAGATTCTAAAAGTGTTTTGATTTCCTTGACTTCATTTAACTCGCTACTTAAAAGTGGACGTACAGATTCACATATGTCGTTTAAGGTATATTTTTGCTTATTAGAAGCTTCTTCAAATTCTTTTTCTTCCGGATACAAGATCTGGTTCTTTGGTGCTAATGGGGTTGAGTGAGATGAAAAGTACATTTGCGAAGGCTTTGCCTTAAATCTCTTCTGATTTGAATCATCCGACAATCTCAACAGCTTGTCCATATCTTTCGCTAGCCTCAACAATCGTGTCGTATCAACGTTGTTACTGCTGAAGGATGTGCTACTCAAGTCTGTGGTTGTCGCGTCCTGCGATAGGTGTAAATACGATTCAGTCACAGGTTGTGACATATCATCTAAAGTTGTTTGCATCTGTTTGTTCGAATCTGTTGGTTTGAATCACGTCCCAGTGTTTTTCAGCTGTTGAATAGATGGATTTGATGTTCCTGCTGGCCAAAGCCCGTGATTCAATGGTTTTGCAATACTGATATTTGAGTTGTGCTTTTGAGGAATTTGACCTATCTTGCAATTTCTTAGCGGGTCCAATATATGTCCAACCTTATGTTTCCTCTAAGCTGAGAGTGTAAAGAAGCAACCTATTACGATAGTTATCTGATGACCCAGCTGATGGACCGTTTGATGTAAGGTTTGAGAGTTGCCGTGGGAAAATAAGTGAGAATCACAAGAATCTTCTTCTTGTAAACAACGCGAGAAAGCTCTTTTTGTTTGTGACATTTTTTATGACACAAAGTGGGCTCATAAATTTTTCATTAGAAGAGCTCTACATAGTAACTACAGAAGGAGCATTTCAAAAGCGTTTACCTCAGGGGCAAGCTATAATAAAATGTCTGACGTACCCATGGATGAACAAGAGTATGACTTGGAAAAGATAAAGATGTTACCTGGAGCATCAGAGAATGGTACTGCCGCTTCATTTCAGATAGTAGATGAAGACCACACACTTGGTAATGCATTAAGATATATGATCATGAAAAACCCAGAGGTCGAATTTTGTGGTTATAGCATTCCTCATCCATCTGAAAACAAACTAAATGTTAGGATCCAGACTTACGGTAACATCACGGCAGTTGAGGCTTTACATCAAGGTTTAGATAGCTTATCTGAGATGTGTACTGTGATTGAAGAGAAGTTTAGTGAGAAGATTGAAGCAGGAGGTTATGGTACAGTCGAGCCATGAGCTCTATCTTAACATAGTATCCTCTCCCTGCTTACTCCGCCATTTCATAATGCATATCTCAAAGTAATGCCAAGTCGTCTTTACCAATTTGTAGAGAAGCTCGTGTTAACTCATTTGTTGAAACAAGATCTTCAGATTATTACTTAAAGCAGGTCCTATTGTTCAATACTTCAGAACCTTTTCACAACAAAACGCATGGATTGAGAGTCATTATGATGGTATCAGTAATGTTTAATATAACACTGGAAAAGATATGTGTCCGTGCTTGGTCGCTTGATCGCTTGATTTGTACATCCTTTAATTATTATTGAAGTATACTGACTTTGTCATATATTATATTTTGTATATTATTCTATATCTGCATATTTTCAGCATAATCTATAGATTAATGAAGCAGTTATTTTCATATCGCTTTTAGAGTTTTGTATCTTTTGTTTTTTATACCCAATTAGGCATTCTACGATTTTTTTTTTCTTTTTTATTTTGCCTCATCTCAAAGCCCACACTATAAACCCTTATATTTTTTTTTTTAACTTCAGAAAACTTTTTTTATTTTGATAAGCAATCCATTTGTATTTAATCTAAGAAGAGATTCAGGTCTTGGTAGTTTAAATTTAGTGGTCAATACAGTGCGTGTGTTTAAGTGGATAGTTCAAAATGTCTTACAACAATAATAGATCAGATGGATTCAATTCATACGGTAGACCAGGTGGAAGAGGTGGTTTCCGTGGTAATGGTGGTGGATACGGTGGCCGTGGTGGTGGCCGTTTCGGAGGTGGAAATAGATATGATGAAAGAGTTGAGTTGACTACACCAGAATGGGATTTAGATACCTTACCAAAGTTCGAAAAGAACTTTTATCAAGAGAACCCTGCTGTTACAGCTCGCTCTGCTCAAGAAGTTGATCAATTTAGAAAAGAGCATGAGATGACTTGCTTAGGAGACAATATTCCTAAACCAATCACTACCTTTGATGAGGCAGGATTTCCAGACTATGTTTTGAGGGAGGTTAAAGAACAAGGCTTTCCCCTGCCAACCGCCATTCAATGTCAAGGATGGCCAATGGCTTTGAGTGGTAGAGATATGATAGGTATCGCAGCTACGGGGTCAGGTAAAACATTATCATATTGTTTACCTGCTATTGTTCATATTAATGCTCAACCGTTACTTAGTCCTGGAGATGGACCCATTGTCCTTGTTTTGGCTCCAACTAGAGAATTAGCTGTTCAAATTCAACAGGAATGTTCCAAATTTGGTGCCTCGTCTAGAATAAGAAACACCTGTATTTACGGTGGTGCTCCAAAAGGTCAACAAATAAGGGATTTAGCAAGAGGTGTTGAAATTTGTATCGCAACACCTGGAAGGTTGATCGATATGTTGGAAACTAATAAGACTAATTTAAGGAGAGTTACTTATTTGGTTTTAGATGAAGCCGATCGTATGTTGGATATGGGATTCGAACCTCAAATCAGGAAAATTGTTGACCAGATCAGACCAGACAGGCAAACTTTAATGTGGTCTGCAACCTGGCCCAAGGAGGTTCAAAACTTGACTAGAGATTATTTGAATAACCCCATTCAAGTTACTATTGGATCTCTTGAGTTATCGGCTTCTCACACTATCACTCAGATTGTTGAAGTTGTTTCTGAATTTGAAAAGCGTGATCGTTTGGTAAAACATTTGGAAACAGCAACTAGTGATCCTGAAGCCAAAATATTAATCTTTGCTTCCACAAAAAGAACCTGTGATGAAATAACCAGTTACTTAAGAGCAGACGGATGGCCAGCATTAGCAATTCATGGTGACAAGCAACAAAATGAAAGAGATTGGGTTTTGAGAGAATTCAGATCAGGTAAATCACCAATTATGGTAGCAACTGATGTTGCGGCAAGAGGAATCGGTAAGTATTTTTTTTTTGAGATCCATTTTTACTAATACGGGTTTAGGGCATAATCATAGACAAGAATTCAGGACTGTTTTTAAAGAGCTTAGGGTACCTTTCTCTACCCTGTGCCATTTTTCAGTCTAATATCTGCAAAGAATACGTGAGGAAGAATGAACGCGGGCGTTCACATCAAGGAGATGAAGATTATATGGAAAGCAACGAGGAATAAATTTCATTTAGTGACTGGCTAGCTTTCTATATAATTAATACATATTTCTCCTTCGCTCATGTGCTCTGTAGTTTTATGATTTAGCTCGTAAGAATTTTTTGTGCTAGAATACTAACATTTATAGACGTGAAGGGAATTTCTCACGTTATTAACTTGGATATGCCAGGTAATATTGAAGATTATGTTCATAGAATTGGAAGAACTGGTAGAGCAGGTACATCAGGTACAGCTATCTCTTTTTTTACTGAAGCAAACTCTAAGATGGGAGGTGATTTGTGTAAGATTATGAGAGAAGCAAACCAGCAGATTCCACCAGAATTATTAAAGTACGATAGGAGAAGTTTCGGCAGCCACATCAGATATGGCAGAGGTGGAAGAGGTGGTTTTAGAGGTGGCAGAGGTGGAAGAGGTGGTTTTAGAGGCGGAAGAGGTGGTGGCGGTGGCTATGGCTACCAATCCGGATCTAATGTCGCTCCTTTGAGTCACCGTCGTTTCTAAACTTTTCTCAAGGGATAGTAAGCGATACGTTATCCATTTTTGGTTATTTATATAACTTTTTTATATATTAATAGATAGTTCATAACTCTGTTCATCTTGATCGCGTGCACATCTGTAGTGGACAATTAATTAATAAAGCTCCATCTTCTATACAAAAAAAAAATATTTCTGACATTAGTTTCATTCTTCTAGTAATCGTGGTCATATGCTAGCTCTCTTCCGGATCTCATTGGCTCTCTCGAAGTGGTCTTTTATGCTTGGTTCATTTTCACCGGTGATAGGCATCGCAAAAACCGTCCTTTATCGAGTCCGACTTTGATAGTGATTTTAAAAAATGCATGTGATAATTGACATTAAAGTTTGCAACCATCAAGAACTTAATGATTAACTTCCAAAAGAGCCTCTTTTTGTCTGTATTCAGTCCCTTTAGAAAGAGTTCATTGCTGCGACCTAGGAGGGCCCTTATATATCACTTATAACGCTCTCCATCTTTACCGCACAGGTGTCGTCATCGTTGGACAAGTTTACACAGTCGGATTTTTCAGTTAGTCGAACTTTCCGCGATCTTCGAATCCAAAGATTCAGGTAAAAGTTTAATCAAAAGCACTAAAGGAATACTGGAAGTATAGAGTCTAGTTACAATATGACAGAAACTATGACATCCACTGCATCCAAGAATACTATTTCTGGTGCTAAAGGAATTACGTTTCTTGGTGAGACATTCATTGTGCCAGAGACTCACGACGTAATGAAGACACTTTTCGATCCTACTGTAAGAAAATCCAACTTCGAATTGGCAATTCTTTTGACACTTGCTCTGAATGGACTCGTGTTTTGGATCGTTAAGAGTCCACAAGCAAGGGTTGATGTTTTCATTGGACTTTACATATTGTGGCGATTTTCCTATAATTTTGGAATTGGTTATCTCTTGAACCAACAATCGAATCATTTTAAGTTGGTAGGCTGGGCAAAATCTACTAAAGTTTTTGATCCCGAAAACAGTTCTATGACTTCGAAGCTTGTGAAGGCAGAGATCAAGTCTCAGATGGGTTCCAAATACAAAATTTCCGAATACCCAATTGAGTTTAATACTTGGTTAATTTTTAGGAAAGTTGTCGATTTAATCTTGATGCTGGATTTTTTCTCTTTTATTGGTCTCGTAGTTGCATGTTCAATGAATAAGGGCTATCAATTCATCAACGGCCAAAGTTCTTGGGTCATATACACAAGATTGATAGTCGGTTCCACGTTAATTTTGTTTAATTTATGGGTTAAAGTCAATGCACATAACACTATCAAAGACTACGCATGGTATTGGGGTGACTTCTTTTTCCGTCAACTTAACAATGAAGATCTTATATTTGATGGTGTGTTTGAGATGTTTCCTCACCCAATGTATTCAGTTGGATACATTGGATATTATGGATTTGCTTTGATATCCAAATCTTACACTGTTTTGGTAGTCGCAATCTTTGGTCACTTCTTGCAAATGATTTTTTTGCATTATATCGAAAACCCCCATATCGATAAAATTTATGGACCTTCGAGTAGTGAGTCAGATACTGAGAGACTTTTAAAACTCAAAGATTTGAGAGCCTTTGATAACGAAAAGCCATTAATCGGGTTATGGAATTTTAACTTTCTCAGAGCGTCTGACTTGGTGAATTTGCTTTTGACTGCTACCTATGCTTTGATACTTCCATCGTTGGCTCTTCTAACGAAGGACAGTTCAACATCCTTAAATTGGGTGATGTTCTTGCTAACAGTATCTATCAAAATCTTTGAATCTTTACTTATTGATGTTCTATTAATCCTTCAAAGTTATTACAAGACCTTTACAAAATGGTATTTATCAAATGACATTCCTGTTGAAAAATCTTTGAATAACTGGGCAATTATTTACAACACTTTTATAAATTTAACTTATTCATCATTTTTCGGCATGAATATTTATCAATTGCTCAGCCACCAGCATGATTTGTTTGCAGTAGAGTACTTTTACTTAAGATGTTTCCTTGGCCTTATTTTGATTTCAACGCAAATTTGGATTAATGCGTCAATTATTGACTCTATAGGCTACTTTGGATGGTTTTATGGCGACTTCTTTATTCCTAAGAAAACAACTGTCTTGACAAAAGCAGGTGTTTATCGCTATTTGAATAACCCCGAGCAAATATTTGGGGTATGTGGAATAATGGGCGTAACGTTGATTTCACCAACTTTAGAGAATTTGACTTGTTGTATTTTGTGGGTAGCAAACAACTTTATTAGAATCAATTTGATAGAAAAAATCCACATGATTAAGGTTTACGGCGAACAGGAGGTATTAAAGGACTCTGGCGTTACTAAGACTGTTAAGAAACACCTTCTTCCGGATGTTATCCAGAGAAGATTGAGTGAAACTCATGAAATGAGAGGAAACTCATTAAGTGATTCTTTAGATGCTTTTATTAAAGAGTTGAGAAGTTCGAATTCAAACCTCTCGAAGCAAAACCTAGTGAAGCTTTCTCACAATTTAAAATTCGAAAGTAATGAGTATAATTTGACTATTGAACCTGGTCCTTACACAATTGGGTCCCCAATTCAAGTCTCGTGGATTTCGCCTGCTGGCCATTCTCAGAAAGACTGGATCGGACTTTATAGAATCGCTCAGTCATCCCATTCTCGTAACAAGACCTTAGTATCATCCTCCGGAAGGTGGACCTGGTGCAAATCGAATAAGGACTCGTACACATTCTCTGGTGATAAGTTATTTTGGGAAGAAGGTTATTATGAGTTCAGGTATCATTTGGATGGTAAGCATGACGTAGCCTTTATCTCCGAACCATTCGAAATTAGAGCGAAGAAGATTGAAGTTGGAAATAATGCTGATGCTTTAGCCGAACTGTTGAAAGAAGAGATATTTGACTTAATTGTACCTATTGAATCTATCGACGTTCCCATTAGTGAAGAGGTTAACAAAACGACAAACATTTTCAAATCTTACAAACTTTTAAGTCATTTAATTTCACTTTCAACGGATATTAAGTTTGATTCGAAAGTCTTCCTCAATGATGACTTAACCATAAGGACATTGAGCAGTAAGCTTGTCAACATTCAACGTATCTTAGACGAATTGTCACACAAGGATTATAACGTTACTGAAACAAAAAAAAATGAGTAATTGTAAATAAGGATTAAAATTATGCTTCTTGGGTTATATACAACTAAATAACGTCAATTAGAGTCTTCCATTAAAAAAAAGTTTATATTACTTCTAATTTGCTTAGCCGTCTCATTGCAAGTATCGATTAGCTTACTTATCATGCCTTCATCGAGCTCAACATGAGATCCTTCAAATAGCAATCCTACTATCTCGTCATTTCGCAAATTCATGAAACTGATGATACACTCGACTGAGTCAAAATCATCAGTTTTTTGGACGTGATCATTCAAAATTTCATTAGATTGTAGCTTTAAGAGAGCCTGCCCACTAGTTACTATATCCTTCATCTCTATCTCTGCATCTACTAAGGCTATTGAGGAGCAATTAACGATCCAACTTAACAAATTAGTCAACAATATGTTATCCTCTGTTGAAATCACATTAATGAATAAATCAATCGTTGATTTAGGATATCTATTCAACATTAATGTAGGTAATAAAGAAGTTTCGACATAATTGGAAACCTTTTGCTCAACATTTGTAAAACTAGAGTTATGTGTCTTTCCTGAAGTTCCCAGCTGTTCGCCATTAAATACAGATTCTTCAGGTTGTGGTAGATAGGGCAAAAATTTAGTCTCCACCGAAAATGAAGCCCTTTCAACAAAGGAGCCCTTTATAGGCCTAGGTCCATAAACTGAAACTTCAATAATAGTCTTTCCAATTTCTAAGTATGCAGATCCATTTGCATTTTCAATAAATCCTCTTTTCAAAAACATTTTCCTTTCTTTATCATTTGGCCCCGTTTTGATAGCTTCAGCCTTTCCGTCTGAAGATATACCCAACGAAGGAAATGAAATGTTTCCCGGAGCCAAAACTCTTCTCCTATCTGTTACATTCATTGCTCAAAGTTCTTGAAACGGTAGTTTACTTATTTTGCACACTATTTACTTACAATTCGATGAGATCAATATCGATATTATGTGCAGACCACGGTCGAACCGAAAATCGTTCTCAAGTAAGTTAATCAAGTACATACAGGATTAAGAGTGAAAATTATAATTCTTAATTATGTCATTGTGGTTATAAATATCAAATACAGTAGCGTTAGTAAGAATTAGAGTTAGGCATCATTAATATTGAGATTCGTCTGATTTCTGGTGGATTGTTTCAATCACATCGAAAAGATTTGACTCTCCAATCAGCGAAAAGTCCAAATCACCAATATTTAACTGATGAAAATCAGCAGTCTCTGGTGTGACCATTTGAGCCTGAGAGTCATTATTATTTCCCGTAAAGCGTTTAACGTTCTCCTCAAGCATGTAAGGGGGTAATATACGACCAAATATCTGTGTATCTAATTTGTCCATTACACCTGGAACATAAGTCTCTGCTGGGGCTGATGATTCATTGGAAAATTGTTGGTTCGGTACTTGCGACAAGCCATCAAATGTTTCATTCTTCAAAAAATAGTCCTCATTTTCTGATAACTTTGAGGCAGAATCATTCGACCCTTGAGTTTCGCCAGTCTCATAAGCGGGACCAGAATCGTATGATTTCACTCCCCCAGACTCGTTCGTCAGGAAATTATTGATGTTATCAAAATTCAGAAAAGTGGCCTGCACATCTTGAGCTGGAAATCTTGGAATGGGTATATTGTTACCATTCGTCTCACTAGTGCCAATCCTTGCTGTTCTCCTATTCAACAACTCAAATAAATTGTTCAAAATGTTATAGATTCTGAGAGATGCACTCGAACTATTCTTCAACAGATCAAGAACTCTTTTACCGATCTCAATATCGTGTTTAATCATATCAATGTTAAGATCGTCGTCAAATAAAACACCGGCATAATTTGCTCCACTCAGGTTGCTATTTTTATAATTAGCAAAATGGAAATAGTAAACCAAGCATGCAATTGAGAAGAAAATAGTGTACGTTGAGAACCAATAAGTCCCGATTAATAAATCTTGATTGATCATTTTGTTTGCCAACTTCACGACCATCCTTGCCACCTTTATACAGTTTCGTCCTCTTATTAAAGATCTGGAATCAGTAGACTGAAAACTAGAATCTCCGCTAATTGAATGAATAAAGGGTCTATAAAGTATGATTTGGCAATTCAAAAATGACAAGTGAAGATAATAATTGGCCAAAACAAATTTTTCGGGAATTGTCTTGGTTGAAGATTCATCAGATGGATTAGTTGGTTTTAATTCTGCTGGTAAGGAGTCAATCCAGTTCTTCAATTTCAACTCTAATTCAGATACCTTATTATGTAACAGATCTGGGGAGTATGGGGTTTGCTTCACTTTGATTGGATAAAGCTCCTTGATAACTTTAGAAAGTATAAGCATTAACTTCGTATGAAAATTTGCACAACCTGCCGAAGACAACTTGTTACCTTGATTTTCAAAAAGATATCTCTCTCTGGTAATGTTCTCATCATCAAGGTCTGGTGGAATCTCCTGATCCAAATCATCTTCATCTAAAGAGAGTGGAAGTCCAAGCAATGAATTGATGTAAATATCCATCTTGTAAATAGTATAAAATAATCTTTTTCTGGTGTCAGCTTCTATAACATCAAATTTCCTTTGTTGGTTTTGGAATATAGATAAATCACGATGTAAACCTTCCTTAATGGCACTTCTGAGAGCGATCCCAATATATAAATAACAAGTCGATAATCTGGCAGAACATTGTAAATAAATAGTCATCATAACGGTAGTTTGAATTGAAGTGATATCACCTACATTGGTGATATCTATTAATCTTCTTGCTTCCAAGAAATATCTGAACCCTTTTTCTTCAAGACTCTCGTTGTCCGATTTTTCAGCAGACTTTGAGAAAAGAGATCCGCATGCTAAGATAGAATATAAGAACGGCAAGAACTTCTGTTGCCTATCTGTGTAATGGGAAGGATCGAGAGAGTATAGCAAGTCGATCTCCTGTAATAAAGAGGGCCTGTGATAAAATCTGAATAATACACAAGCTTTATTCCACGTCGTATAGACCAAACTCAAAGCCTCCTCCTTTGAAGGTAAAACCAATCTCACTTCCCGGACTGAGTCATCTATTGGACTTATAGTCGAATGTATATCGCTCAGAACACTTGCTGGCGATGATCCATCCTGAAACATATCTTGTATCTCATTCAAGTTTACCGGTCCTCGAGATTGAGCTGACTTGATCATCTTTTGGAGTCTTTGAAAGTCAAAAGACAGCTTGTTGTCAATCACGTTAATATTCAACTTTGGCAAAAGAAGATTTATGATATTTTGGGCCATATTAGTATTGGGCAGAGCGCTTTCGTGTTTTCCTTGTACATTGTTATGATTTGATGCCACAGAGGGTGATGAGACTTTATGATGTCTCTTATTCCTTATATGGGGTTGATCGTATGTACAAGTGTACGAATATACCGTGCAATGTATACATGGCTGCTTTCCATCACATTTAACCTTTTTCTGACGGCAGTTATCACAAGCTCTTGTAACCCGTCTTTTTTTCTGTTCGGGCCCCGAGAGCTGTTTACTCTCAGAGTAAGGAAATATTACCTGTGGTGGAGTATTCTCCATTTGTAAACTCTTAGTATCGTTTGGAGAGTCTATTTTAGTCATGTTTACTCCCTTTAAGAGGTATATTATTGTGTGTCAGACTTTTTCACTAAAGGCGTCGTAAACTTTTATGAGGCTACACTAATGTACCTGAAAGTGAGGGTGAACGTTTAAACAGATCTGGCAGACAATAAAGGGAAAAAAAAAAAAAGAAAGATTGTAAGAACTACCAAATGCGAAAATCCTTATTATTATTGACAGGTAGATATAGTTTTAGAAGTATAATTCATTTCGGTTTAAATTTAAAGGTCACAATTGACGTATTTACTAGAGTTTAAAATTTTTAATACCGATTATATCGTAATAGGCTTTTCAAGTAAGTGGCCCATTCTCTCGACTTTGGTGCGCAAATAGCCTTCAATTTCTTTCGATTTGATACCATTCTCTGTGGTCCAAGCCAATGGGATCATGGGGACTCTCTCTATGACCTTCACTTCTCTATGTTTACCCTCTACTGCAGCAATCTTATCAGGGTTATTTGTAAGCAAATTGACATGTGTGAGACCTAAATCAACTAAAATAGCAGTGGCTAACGAGAAAGACCTGCCATCAGCAGGATGCCTTAACATAAGATTGGCCTGAACCGTATCAGCACCCAAGTCCTGCAAGTTATATGCTTTCAACTTCTCACCCAAACCAATGCCTCTTCCTTCTTGTCTTAAGTAAACGATACAGCCATGACCAACTTCCCCCATTATTCTTCCCGCCTCGTCAAACTGCTCTCCACAATCACAACGAGCAGACCATGCTGTCTCGCCTGTATAACATTCAGAGTGGATTCTTACTAAACAAGAGTCACAAAAACTAGTTTTGGGTTCTATAATAAGATTCCCTTGTTCATCAAATCGTAAAGTATTCTGACCATCACTATCGGCTAGAGTTCTTCCTGGGAAGAGCTTCCCCACGTACGCACCTCTGGTCATCCTGTCCTGCTGGGTCTCATTTGGTCGCCGTGCAAACAACGACTTTGATCTTATATCCTCTCCAAAAACAATAGCTAAATGCTCCTTGCTGTCGATGTTATTCTCATAGAGATGCAAAAATATCTCTGGCCCTTGGGTCGTCGGGATTCTCGCCCTTGCAATGCACTTCACAACAGGTAATTCCGGCAACTTTTCCCTAGCCTTTTCAGAAACTATTGGGGGTGTTTGTGGAATCGAAGTACTTGTCGATGGGGTCAAAGTCGGCGAAAGTAAGGGCAAATGGTTGAAATCTATGTCATCCTTTATTGGAGCTGGATGTTCTATAGCCATGATATTCACTGTTTTAGTAATCAAATTATTTTTACGCTTAAAATCAAATGTCTTTTAAGATCGGCCGTTCTGACTGCAGCTTATACACTCAAATTCAATAGAGCTACTTGAGGGCTATTCTGCTTTATATGTTGATGTCTATTATCTGGTTTGAAGTTATTAAAATTTTTAAGAATGTGCCAGAAAAGACTCTCATTAGTGGTTTATTCTAATCCATTATTAAGGCTTAACCGGAATTCGGTATAAGGCTGAAAAGTAAAAAAAATTGAGGTTGTGGGGCTGGACTTTTCAGCCTATCTCAGATCAAGACATTATTGTAGCGACGTTCTTTAATAAACCGAGTTACATGCAGTTAGGGGAACTCTCAATGCATGTTGTTGTTTAGAGATTTTCTTTGTCTAGATATAGCCCGGACTCTGTTTGATTCATCTCTCGGTGCCGACTATGGAGGAGCTTATATTAGCCAGGAACAAGGAACAAGCTACAAACCTGCGAGAATATAATGGTACTCATAGTTATGTGACACACAGAGTTATGATATCACTACTGAAATTGAGAATTTCTGTCAAATAGCGTCGGATATTCAGACCCTTGTGTCAGAAAAGCTAATGCTAATGCGAACTTTGACATGATTTTTAGCAATCGAAATTTTAAGTTCAAGTACAATTAAAAAATTCAATATGTTATTCATCAGGGCACTGATGCAGAGTTTACCGACAATGAAAAATTGTTCCACGAACCTAATCCTTCGTCGTACGTTCTTTGGAACGTTCTTCAAGGGATGGGGTGGCCAAAGAATTATATATCCACCTGCGCCCGAAGATATTACCACTAATAATAGGCTTTATCCCGTCTATATCAGTAACAGAAATGAATTGCATGATATTATCTTAGCCAAAGAGCCATTGATTTTGAACTTTACTTATGCTGACCCGAAGTCGAATAGAATCTCTCAATCTCTTTTTGATATTCTAGCAGACAAGAATAAGTATCCTTTAGATTTTCCAGTCAACTTGGCCAATATTTGGGCAGATACGCCTGGGGGGAGAGAATTGATGCTCACATATGTTGTAGGAAAGATACCTACACTAGTTTTGTTGAAGAAACAAATCCTTGTAGATTCTTATGTACCTAACAGTGATAATTTCAGAGAGCAAGATTTGAGGGCATGGCTATCCCAAATAAAGCAATAATCTATTCACATTCTCCGTATATACAAATGAAATGTTTTTCTAAATAGGGGGTCGTTATTTACAAGAAATTGTAGGCTTCATCTGCGTCATTATCTAATTTTTATTTTGACGAATCATTGTCCCAACCGTCTTTCCATCTTTGCTTCCATAAGCTACAGTCAAATTTAGGCTTTCCAAGCTTTTTATTCACTTCATTATGTGCGCCACATAACCATTCTCCCAACGAATCCTGACTAGAGACTGAAGGCTCATTATCTGCTATATACTTCTTAAAATCATCTCCGCAATACCAACATGGATAGAAGCCACCAAACAACTTGAGAAACAGTTGCATATCTCTTTGCTCTTTCGAAGAGGGATTCACAGGATATGTAGCCGCGATTGAGTGTAATAGAGTCCATGATGATCTACCCAATTGTTCAACGTCAGCTGGGAGATCTTTTGTATATGAACCTACCTTCTCTGACTTCTTCCTTGGTATGGGGTTGCCCGATTTAGATTCGTCTCCCAGAAGAGCAAATTGAAAGTCTAATAAGGTATTACATGTACGGCAGCTTTATTTACAGCATTAGTAATGTGTGTTTGAGGTGTCATTTAAACTTCAACTTACGGTTTTCCATCTTCATCATAGATGATTTTCTTTCCAGATAGACCAACTTCTGGTCTTGAATTTTTAGTGGCTATGGTACTTTTATCCATTTACCTTACTGTAATTTTTTGTTTAAGTTAAACTATCTTTTAACATTAAATAAAATTCTTCTAGATTAGAAATCGAATTTTTCACCCAAAATTGCAATGGTGCAAAAAAAATGTAAATAGCATTCTCGCTACCTTAAGGAAATAACACCGAATTTAAAACATCTACAGAGTTAGTTCTTTCTTGAACTACATGCATCATTCTATTAAAACTGAGCTACTGAAAAACATATTATATGAGAAGAGATTTAGCCAGACAGATAAATATACTCTAAAGAATAAAGTGGTGCTATGATGAATTTTCGGACTTTGAGATAGGTCCAAGGGCTTCTTCTCTTTGTCTTATAACCTCATCACATAGCTCACCAACCTCTTTTGTGACAATACTAGACCTTGAGAGATAGAATTCCAGTAAATCGTACTTTGTTCCGTAAACTTGCTCGTAATCCCAAGCTTGCTGGATCATTTCAAACTTATCGATATCCTTAACATAGCGAGCTTCGACGCATCTTATTTCCTCGTAATCTAGCCATAAATCGACAATTTCTTTAGAGAAATGACTATTATAAGGTTCAATCAAGGATGCCAAATAATGAATGGTTGCAAGTTCTCTTCTGTGTTTTTCCGCTTTAGTAACGCCACCAAACGGAGTAATATCACCTACAAGTGACTCAGCAATGTCATGTACTACCGCAATTTTGACACATTTATCTAAATTAATATCTTGCCTAGGAATGGCCATCGATATAATCGACATTCTGTACATGTGGTCACTTATACTCTCCACTTTCTCAGAGGGTATTCCTCTGTCAACCCATCCCGTCCTCCTCTGTGTCTTAAGCAACTGAAGTATCTGAATGAAAGCCAAAATATAGTTGATTTTCTTACCTGATGAGCCTGGTATCAACAACTTCTGAATATTTTCAGGAACTACCTTCTCAGGCGTCCACATAGTGCTCAGCTTGTTTTCTATTGATAATGACGGAGACATTTTAAAAATCTTGAAGAACCGCCCAGTGGGAATAAGTAAATGGAGGCGTTTAGCTATCGAATACATGTAAGTGATGGATAAATTAAAAAGGTAAATAGAGAATAACATATCTGCAGGAATCAAATACTCAGTAACATTTTTCAACGCAAAGGATAGAAGGACGTCTGGGTCTTCACATATTCTAATTGACTACAGCTATTTTCTTCAGTATGAACGTAATATTACTTGATTGAAGTTATAAACAATTTTGTACTAATAGTTTAGGCGATTAACTCAACAACACCACCAACAGCTCTGATCTTCTCTTCTGCTAATTTGGAGACAAATCTTGCTTTGACAATGACTGGAACCTCAGGTAATCTTCCCTTACCTAAAACCTTACCGTAGCCATAAGCTAAGGTGTCGATGACTGGAGCAGCAGAGGTAGATGAAGACTTCAAGTAGTTGTCCTTCTTGTCCTCTTCGACCAAGGTCCACAATTTGTCTAAGTTAATTTCTGGTTTCCAGAAGTGGTTTCTTTGTTTGTGGAAGTATCTCATACCGACTTTACCAAAGTAACCAGGATGGTATTTATCCATGTTGGTTCTGTGATGATGTTGACCACCAGCCTTACCACGACCACCGGGATGCTTTCTGTGCTTACCAATTCTACCCTTACCGGCTAAAGAAATGTTAGTAGAGTTCTGAGTATTATCTATCGAGTTTGAGGTGATCTAATAGGCCAAGCCGATTGACATTCAAATATTTAAGTGATATTGACAAATTCTCATACGAATCTTTCTTGTTTCGTACATCTTCTTCCTTATCCTCCTCTCGTATGGCTCTCTAGTAAACTGCTTCTTCGAAAAAATGTCCTTTCACTGATTAATGAGTGTCTATTGAACTATCATCTTAAAATCTCTTTCATCCATCTTTCATCGTTTATTCATCTTTTGAAGTCCAACCATATGCTACTTTCACCTCATTCGGTACTCCCATCATATTACTTACCTGAAACGTGGCCTCTGTGCTTTCTGGTCTTCGTAAATCTAGTAGGCATTGCTAATTTAGATTATCGATATACTTCTATACAACAAGAAAAATTTCAACTATATTTTAAGTAGTTAGAGCGCTCTATTTTTTCATGAATGGGCCGAGAGTAGAATTTGCGTTACACAAAAACTTTTTTTTATTGATCGTACACACTACTTGAGCCCTAGTTTGGATCATGTGATGCAATTGTCGTTAGCTATCAGGCTATATAAAGGAAATATAACTTAAGATTACATACATGTAGATCAGATTTGATCTTGAAAACTTATCATGATTAGTTCCCTTCTTCAGTCCCCCATACCTCATCGTAAGAAGTCTTTCCTTTAGTCTCTGGAATGTAAAACTTTACGAAAAGGTAAGCCACAGCACACATTCCTGTAAAAATAAAGTAAACACTTCCACCTATCCATGAATTCTTTAGAATCGGAAACAAAAATCCAACAATAAAGGTAGCCAACCAATTCATGGTGGTTCCCCAACTTTGGGCAGTTGCTTTTGCCTTTGGTTTTGTAAGCTCTCCAACGAGAAAGAAAGGAATTGGACCCATACCTATGGCGAAAAAGGCAATATATGTGAACATTCCGATAATAGAAAATACAGAGCTTGCACTTATTATACCAATACCCATCAATATAGTAGATACACCCATCATGAATGTTGAACTCAAGAGCAAAGGTTTACGGCCTAGCTTTTCAACTAAAGAAGCGGAAGCAAAAGTTACGACAACGTTAACGATGGATATCAAGCAGTTAACAAATATGGCATGATCAGGAAATATCGAAGTCAATACTGCTACTCCGTAAAATATAATAGAATTAATTCCACAGAACTGCTGAAGCACGAGGATTCCAGTACCAGCTATTCTTGACTTTTTGTGCTCAGGAGATTTTAAGTATGTTTCCAATGTAACTGCTGCTTCACCGGAGCTCACAGATTCACCGTCTTCCCTTAATAGACTTTCACCTTCGACGTCTGAGTTATTATTGCTGTGTTCGTTACTCCAACTATTCACTTCATTCCTTGAATCCGTGTAATCACCTCCTCTCAATTTATGCAAAGAAATATATGCTTGGTTACTATGTCCATTATGGAAGAGCCACATTGGCGATTCATCAACATAGAAGGCCGCTAAAACGAAATCAAGTAGAGCAAGGACGGACCCGCTCAATAATAAAAGCCTCCATCTATTATCAGTACACCACTTCAATGCTAATCCTTGTGTCACCAAAATACCCACATTAACAGAAACCTGGTTCATGGTTCCAAGAAAGCCCTTAAAAGCAACCGGTGCGATTTCTTGAATAAATACAGGGGTTATTACCAATGCAGCACCAGCTCCAAGACCCGCTATGAGCCTTCCTATAAGAATAGAAGCATAGTTGTTACTCAATCCATTTAGTGTGGAACCAACAAAAAAGATCACACAATATAGCAATGTTGTTTTTTTTCTGCCAATTTTGTTTGCAATTGATCCCACATATACAGATCCAATTAACCCCCCTATACTAAAAATTGAAGTGACTAATCCGACTTGCTGAGGATCTAAAGGAATACATTGCTTGAACCCGTGTCTTCCAAAGAAAGAATCGGCATATGGAGTTCTTTCAGGTTTAGAAATCCGGCATGACATTATCAACTCTGGAGAATTCAATTCTGCCATATGATAGCCAAACTGAAAAGCACCAAGACATATGATTATAATGGCAAAAATCAATTTACCTGTAAGATTATCTGAAGATGACATTATCAGAAAATTTAGCTAATCTATTAAAATAAATGCTGATTTTATTGTTTATTATACACTTATCAGCTGATTTTAGACGAGGATGATATCGCACTCTATTTTATGCGATATAATATTAAATGTGTAATATACAAGTCTTAAGTATTCAAACTATAGGTAAAAAGTTGCCAATAATCATCATTGGAATACCAAAAACGTCTCTTTTTAAAGTCCATATGCATCCAGTTCTAATCTTGATATCATTCTTTGGAGTTAAAAGGGTACATTCTGTCATTGTAGCACCCAAAAAATCACCAAAAGCAATTCGCAGAAAGAGCTGGAAATATTCTACCACTGATTTGTCGTCAAGAAGTTCCACTATAAACTTTCGTTCTTTACCCATAAGATCATTCTTGGACCAGCCAGTTAATATGCAAAATTCGGTACCTACGTAAGCTATTTCGCCCGTTCTTCTCCACACAATTGTAGGAGTTCCGCTTACTTTTATGAAGTTGTCGTAGGTCAATAACGTTCTTTGAAAGCACTGTTCCATGAAAATGAGATCTCCCTCCTTTAGTGAATTAGTACATGCTATGAAAGAGGGCCGGTATGCTGCCATTGATTCTGCCATGTGAACTAACATCTCTCTTGGAAATCTTTTTCTCAAGTACGAAATTAAAGAATGATATCCTGGAGTGTACGAGAATGGCTTATTCACTTTAGCATAAATTTCTTCTGGTTCCTTGAATGTATATTCCTGGGGGGTATAATTGCTTTCATCTGTGATGATTCCTATTGTAAACAGCAAAGCCAGTTTCGAAAACCTTTCATGATATACAGCTGGATCTGCGGCCCTCATTGCCTCAATTGCTAGTAAAACATCCGGAAATGTTTGAACATGGTCTGATTCAGAGGGCCCGAGAAAGAATTGATTTATAGTTTCATCACATTTAGGATACGGTGAGCTATCATAAATGCTACCTTTAATTAATCTGTCATTTGGGCCAGAAACATTACCTGATGAGCTGGCCTGATCTGGGAAATAAGATATGGATTTTGATTGATAGTCCAGTTGCTGTGGAATGGATGCATGATGTGACATATTATGAGGAGAGAGCATTGGAGATAGTACTGAATTTGGTGAGGTATCACTAGATGACAAATGATCATTTAAAATATTTGATAATTGTGAGTACTCAAGGTCTGCAGCAGAGGAGAGAAAATTAGTACGTCTGCTTCGAGCACCATTGGTTCCTATATCTGGAGGCGGCGCCTGAGATTGAGCTATAGGTAATTGTCTTGGTTCCTGCGCAATAGTATTCTGAGTCACTGAATCTTGTTGATCGTAGTTCAAAATGCCCGAATTGTTTTGGGGAAAGAAACGATTTATAGAAGGAAAGGGTGCTTGATTCTCCATATTTCTTTCGAAATTCTTGTCATTACTCAAATCGCTTTCTAAATTCTGCAGTGGATTTGATAAAATATTTGTGGGTACATCGGCGAGATATTTCTTTCTTTTCCTTGGAGCGTCTTCACAGGTATCCTGTAAGCCCCTTTGAACACATCTTTTACAAGGTCGTCCAGTATCACATGTCATATGCGCTTTGTGACAGTGATTACATGCTCTCGTGGTTTTCTTTCGTTTCTGTGTTTGTTAGAATGACTAAATCATAACTTTAAAAAAATTGTATATATGTATACTTACTGGCTTGACTGTATTCGATGAATTAGTTTTTGGTGATTCCAGGTACTTATTTACGTTACTCATGATACCACAATCATCAAGAGCACGCTTTTTAAAGACTTCTACTTTTTGATTCTCGATAGACAGGGCCAGGACTTCTCATGGTTTTTCGATCACCACAAAATCGATGCAGGATATGCAAACCAAGATCTCATCAACACTCAACCAAAGGTGAAGTACACAAATAAAGTAAATTCAAGTAGATGTGCCCTCTAATTGTACTCTCAAATCCTTAGGTACCAGAGTAAAGTATTTTTGAAGAGAGAGCTACTCTTTTGAAGAATCATGTAGCGTTTAGTTTGTCCGTTTTGATCAAGAACACCATTCAAACAAAGAGATCAAGGACCCGGGATATCTTCTGAAGAAAACTTGAGACAACTTATGCAGTATGCTCATTTATTTGCTCATTTATTCCCTCGTTTGTGTTGTATAGCCATAATTCAACGGAATGACTGTTATTCTTATTATTGTGTAATAGCTTTTTTATATTTTTTTGCAACTTCCTTCAAAATATTCAGCTCTTATATATACCAGGAGATTTACAAAAAATAAAGTAGGAACATAAAGCCCAGATACGTAGGTCTGATCTAGTATAACCTTGTTACATTGGATTAGTAATTAGTAGCTTTTCTTGCTACTTGGGTTGAATTGACTTTTCAGTTGTACGACTTGGAATGTAGTCGATCATTGAGAATAAATAACAAAAGAAAAGAGAGAAACTTTTCAAAAGAGTAAGACACGTTACACATTCGTTACAAGATTTGGCACATAATCTGCCATGACATCATCAAGGGTTGTCTGCTCTTGAGTTCTCTATTTTAGTCAATTATTTTAAGCACGTGATGATTTTATACATATTTTTTTCAAGCTCCTTTTCCAGCTTTATTGTATGCTCATTATCTGTACTGGTGTAAAAAATTTGAGCTTAAATCAAAGTGATATTAAAGCGATATTATGGCAGACTTTATTGCTAGTTTTAATAAGCTTTCTCTTCAGGAGATAGCTGGAGCTTCGGAAAATTTATTTCCAGATTTGTCCGACGAAGAAAAAGCATTGGGATCACAGGCCCAAACTCTCTCAACGAAATTAGATGAAGAACATGCTGTAATTTCTTTAAATGATCATCTAAGGACTAAGACCTTTGTGTCAGGCAACCGTCCATCAAAATATGATTTGGTAGTTTTTCAAAAGGTGTTACCTGTTGCATCTAAATGGAAATCGCCAGAGGAGTGGGCAAACTTTAGACACATTTTACGTTGGGCAGATTTAGTACAAAATACGTTAGTCGAGGTTTCCCCAAGCGAAGTGTTGCAGATAAACTATGACATAGAAATCCCTAAGGAAGTTAAAGAGAAGAAGAAAGCCACCAAGGAAAACAAAGATGAAGCGCCAGCCATTCCAGCACCGAAATCAAAGAAGGGAGATTTGAATGAAGATGAGAAGAAGGCTATTGCAGAAGCCCAAAAGGCCAAGAAAGCTGCAAAAGCTAAAGCTAGAGCTGAGCAACAGGCGAAGCAGCAAGCAGAAGTTATTCCTCCAAATCCTTCCATGATCGATTTTAGAGTTGGTTTCATTCAGAAGGCCGTCAAGCATCCAAATGCTGATTCTTTGTATATGTCAACAATTGATATGGGAGACTCAGAGGGACCAAGAACAGTTTGCTCTGGTTTAGTCAAATACGTTCCGTTGGAAGATATGCAAGAAAGATATGTGATTTGTGTTGCTAACTTGAAGCCTGTTACCATGAGAGGTGTCAAATCTTGTGCTATGGTTCTATGCGCCTCCAAAGACGACACTATTGAGTTCGTCAATCCCCCAGCAGGATCTAAGCCTGGAGATAAGATCTTCTTTGAGGGTTACGATGGAACACCAGAGAAGCAATTGAACCCAAAGAAGAAAGTTTGGGAAACCCTTCAACCAAGATTTTCCACCACCGAGAACTTTGAAGTCACTTACACCGAAGAAGGTAAGGAGCCAAAGAGATTGGTCAACTCAAAGGGCGAATTATGTAAGAATTCAACCATCGCAAAAGCTGATGTTAAATAATCCTCTTCATGTTCATTTTGTAGCTCTTATAGAAAGTAATTAATGATTATGTAACTCGCGATAAGCATATTTTTGAGAGATGACTTAGTAAAAAGACGAAGAAAGACTGAGGTTTTTCTTATCATATTAAGGATGAAGCTCATCAGCCAGCATTTTGAAAAGGACAAGAGTGGATCAACTACAATTGTACCTGAGGATAAAGAAGATCTCTGGCAGTTGTATAACTTGCTTCAAAAGGGGGATGAAATCAAAATTTCGACTCATCGAAATGTAAAGAAAGTTAGTTCAGTTGGAGGTGGTGGCAAAGACAAAGGGAAGTCTGAGCGGAAGGTAATGACATTACATATGACTGTAGAGGATGTTGACTATATACCCTCTGATGAAGTTATGAGAATTAGAGGAAAGACCACCGAGGCACATGAGTTCGTTCCTCTTCATAGCTACCATACTGCTGAAGTTCAGCTTAACAAACCGCTTACTCTTTATAAAGACGATTGGGATGATATAGCATATGGGATTATAGTAAAAGCCTGCTCAATTGAAGACAAAGCAGAAGTGGGTGCGGTCGTCATGGAGGAAGGTGTTGCTCATTTATGTCTAATCACTGATAACATGACAGTATTGAGAAATAAGATTGAAAAATCGATTCCAAGGAAGAGAAGAGGTGAAGGGGGTGGAGGAGCTCATGACAAAGCTCTCCAAAAATTTTTCCAAATGGTCCTGTCAACATTATTGAGAAATTTTGACTTGATAAAATTGAAAGCAATCATTTTGGCTTCTCCTGGCTTCACGGCTGACTCATTATATAAATTCATACTAGCAGACGCTACCAAGGAAAATAACAAAACTGTCTTCCAAAACAAATCAAAATTTATTGTTGTGCATTCTTCCACAGGTTATCTTCAAGGCTTGGAGGAAGTATTAAAAGACCCCTCAATTCAACGAAAATTGAGTAATACAAAATTTGCTAGAGAAGCAGCAATTTTCGAACAATTTCAATCCGTTTTAAACGAGGATGACGATAGAGCATGGTATGGACCCGAAGAATGTGAAAGGGCGGTCAATCTCGGGGCTGTTAAATATCTCATGATTACTGATACATTATTTAAGAGTGACGATATTGTAGTTAGAAAACACTATATTGCTTTAACAGAAAAGGTGAGAGGACAAGGAGGGGAGGCATTGATATTCTCGAGCTTGCATGAATCCGGTGAACAATTAAACCAACTAACTGGTATTGCAGTTTTGCTTAAGTATCCTGTTCCAGATCTAGACGAGGAGGAAGATTAGATTTGTCTATTAATTAAATTTTTACTATATACACTTTCAATCAAGCTTCCAATTTAGAATCTTCTATTTTCCTTGGGTTTTTAATACCTAACCCATCTAAATACCAAATATGTCCACCTCTGACAAAAATTAATAGATCTTGGGATATCCCGAAACTTAACCCTAAAGCACATCCTTTTTTCATATAGCTTCTCATTTGGGTTCCGCTTAATCCTCGATACAAAGCATATACTGAGGATGAGATCGTTGCAGCAATAGTTGTATTCAAGAAGTCGATGGTGCCGTTTCTCACGTAAGAGTCAATGAACCATTCTAATCCAAAAAAACCAGTAACGGCTGTAGAGAACTTCAAGCCCAGCTTTACGCCCTCTTTACATCCATTTATTATCATAACATAGTTCTTTCTCTTATGATAAAAATACCAACCGCCCACATTTCTAGGTAACCTGTGTCCGTTTTCTGCCAAATATCGTAATGATGAAGTTTTTATGCCTTCGTAGAGGCCCGTCATACCACCAATCAATGCGCTCACACTAGCGACTGCCTTCATACGTTCCGCTGGCCGTAAATGAAACCTATCATTTGTAGAATCTATACTTGTATGATCTTTTGACATGGTATATGACATCTCTTAAGATTTTTTTTTTTCGGTTTTATCACGGTGTCTATATATGTTTTACATGAAGGTGCTCGTGGAGCTAACACTGAAAACTATAAAAAAAAAATTTCAATTCAAACATCTATTTAAAGCCAAACTACATCAAATATAACTTGAGGGTGACATGGATATGTGATCATATCGCTTTCAATTTTGCAGAATATTTTCGTTTCTCTCACACACAATCCTCTGATTTTTCAGTTCATTCCCTAAAATCAAATCAAGTAGTTATAATCCAACTTGAAGCATTACTGATCCAAAATTGATTTAACAAATTCAACATAATCTACATTACCATCTGAAGTGACATTGACTCCTTTCAATAACTCATCGACCTCAGAATCACTTAGTTTTTCACCAATTGAAGTCAAAATGTATCTTAACTCTCCAACCCCAATATATCCTGTCTGATCCTTGTCAAAGACTTGAAAACCTTTAATGTAATCTTCAGGCAAGCCCAATGGCTTAAATCCATCTGGCCTGTTGATGATCTTTTCATAAGTCTCATAATCGAATTCTTTACCTTTAACACCCTCTTGTAATTCAGAAATCTCTGCCAAAGTTGGATTTTGGCCCACAGCTCTAAGCAAATCACCTAAATGCTCTACTGGGATCTTTCCGGTTCCTTTCTTGTCAAAAAGTGCAAATGCGTCTTTATATGTCTTGGTATTTTGAGACTATATAAGGTTAGTATCACGAGTAATATTACGCATACACTGCTTCAAAATTTATTAGATATATAGCAGTAGCATGCTAAAAGACTATATGGCTTTAAATCAAACTTACCATTTTTATGCTTTCCTCTAATATTTCTTAATAACGTGTTCGTTGAGATTCTGTTGATCTGATCTTAAATGTAAACAACAAACAAAGAATACACAAAATCGTTACCCGCAACTATTTATTGATGTATTGATCTCTTCTTTAATTGAAGCTGATATATAAGGTAGTATCTTCACAACTTCAGACTTCTTATTTTAAATGGCGTTCTAGACTTCTCATATGAATTCAATGTCATAACATCAGTCTATCTAATAATATTAAAACAATGCCAGGTTTAGAAGTTGTAGGTGATTTTACAAAATACATACGACCCAGAGAAGATGATGATTCATCCAGTGCAAAGCGACGCCGATGCGACGATGAAAGATTCAAGCCAGGTTTCATTTTAAAGGTAAAGGTTGAGAATTTTACAACTTATACGTTTGCAGAATTTAATTTATCGCCATCATTGAATATGATCATAGGACCAAACGGTACTGGGAAGAGCACTCTTGTAGCCGCTATTTGCATAGGTCTTGGCGGAAAAATCGAGTTGATTAAGCGAAAGAACATCAAATCTATGATAAAGACTGGCCAGACGAGAAGTGTTGTTGAAATAACATTGAAGAATTTTGAAGGCGAGCCACCGGTCACGATACGACGAGAGTTCACGGAAAAAGAGACTAACTGGAGCATTAATGGAGAGAGCACCAACGAGAAGTCTATTCGGGGATTAAGAAGACGATTTAGTATTCAATTGGATAACCTTTGTCATTTTTTACCTCAAGAAAGAGTGGCTGAATTCGCAAGTTTGTCGCCGGAGAAGCTATTGCTAGAGACGGAAAGAACCCTCATGAATGGAGATTTATTAAAAAAGCATGAGGAGTTAATAGACCTAGATGAGTCGAACATAAACTTGAGCTCCAAGATTGGAAAATTGTCAGAGAGACTTGAGTTCTTGAAGAATGAAAGGGATGCCTTAGAAGGAGAGGCTAAAAAGTTTGAAGAATTTCAAGATAAAATGAAAGAGCTCGAACTTCACGAGAAATTAATACCTTACGCACAACTTGAGGACTTAAAATACCAGCGGAAGCACATTAAAAAACAAAGGGATGACTCGAAAAAAGCTTTAGAAAAGTTTTCAACGATGACTCGATCGATATACGAGCAGTTAAAAAAAGCAGAAAAGGAACTAGGAGATCAAGAAGAGAAGTCGAATGGTCTAATTTTGGTACAAAGAGATCTTACCTCGATAATCAATACTGAAAAAAGAGCCCTCTCCGATCATCATGAGAAAATTGAACAATTGCAATCAGCAGCAAGGGCCCTTTCAACACGAAAACTTGACAAAGCTAAGGAGCTTGATGCATTGAAAAAAAACTTGTTAGAGACTATCAAGAAAAAAGATGATTTACCGGTACCAACCGATAGTGACTTCGATAGCATCAAAGAAAAGAGAAACAGTACTCATGAAATTGTGAATAACTTGAAAGATAAGCTCGAACAAGTGAAAGACAAAGCGGTACCAATGAGGTCGGCCCTAAAGAGACTTAATGATCAAATTTCTGAGAAAATGAACGCATTAACAACCACTGACAAGATTTCTGTCTTACAACCAAATCCCAGGTATAAGAGCAAGCTACGCGACGATGCGTATGGCGGACACATAGCATTAAGAAGACAAAAGCACTTTCGTTACTTCGAGGCGCCGGTAATATCTTGCGAAGTTTCAGATAAAAGGTATGCAAAATATCTAGAAAAGGTGATCGACAATAATACTTTATTTGCAATCACTCTTACTTCACAAAATGACTACAAAGATGTCTCTGATTTCATTTTAAAACAGTATAATATTCCGATGAGAGTTATAAATGGAATTTCAAATCCTAGGATAAGCTCAGATAGAGAAGGAGTTAAGAGATTGGGATTTGACGGGCTCTTGTCAGATTTCGTGACAGGGCCAAGTGAAGTCCTAAGCATGCTATACACAAATTCGAAAATTGACTTAATTCCAGTTAGTATGAGTGGTCTTGATGAAAGTCAAATAGCATATTTAACTAAGCCAGACGAACAAGGAAAGATAAGGTTTCGAAGGTTCATTTCTGGTGAAACCTTATTCATTATTCATCAATCGCAGTACGGTTCTAGACAATATTTCTATTCGACAGAAAAAATAAATCCTGTATCATTCTATTTTGGAACTTCTGGACTAAGTCAACAGGCAAAGAATGACTTGGAGCTTCACGTCGAGGAGCTTAAGAGAAAAAAAAATGCAATTAAGGAGGAATACGAAGGTCTTCAGGATACCGCTAACAAAGTCAAGAGCAGTCTTGTAGAAGCATCAAACGAGTTGAATTCATGCAAAGGTTTGCTTGATCAATTTCAGCAGCAGAAAGCTCAAAGAACAAAAATAGAAGCTGTCATCGTTTCAAAAGAAGCGCAGATAGAAAAAGTGGAAACCCAAGCTAAGAAGGACTACACTGAAAAGATCAAGCAAATAGAAAATAAAATTAAAGAAAAATATTCAATCGCACCTTCTATAATGGGTAAATTGACTAATCTCGTTAGCAAACTTTCAAATATAGCCATTGAGTTGGGCCAAGAAAATGTATTGTCAGTACAGTTGAAAAATAGGGTCTTTTCGATCCAACAATTAACTTCTGAGCTTGAAGAGAGAAAGCAAATTTTAATTAATGCATACAATGAAGCGAAAAGAAAGTACGATGAGATTAAATTAAGCGATGCCGCGAACAAGATCAGACAACAGAGCCGGCAGTATTCTGTGGAAGAAAGGGAAGCTTTATCAAATTTAGTCAAGTCTTACATTGAAGAGGGTAGCTTCACTGAGGCTCTAATGAGAGAAAAAATACAACTTCTAGAAGATGAAAAGTCTTTGATGGCCACAGCAGATGGAAGCTCAATCGATAATTTGAGAAAGAAACTAACTGAAATCCAGAGACTTGAAAATGATATGCCAAACTTCATGCGTGAAAAAGCTGAAATTGACAGTCGAATTACCCACGTTAAGAATGAGTGGGAGCCGGAGTTATCAGATCTAGTTGATCGCATATCTTTGGCATTCAACAAAAAATTTACGAAAGTAGCAAGCGATGGAAGAGTTGAGTTAGCAAGGAATGACCGCTTTAAAGATTGGAAGCTACTTATACTAGTCAAATTCAGGCTAGAATCAGAGTTGAAGGTCTTGGACCATCAGTCACAATCTGGAGGTGAAAGGGCTGTATCCATTATATTCTTCATCATGTCCTTACAAGGATTGAGTCAAGCTCCTTTTAGGATAGTGGATGAGATAAATCAAGGAATGGATCCGAAAAATGAGAAGATGGCTCACAGATACTTGGTTCATACGGCATGCTTATCTCAGAGTTCGCAATACTTTTTGGTTACACCGAAGTTGCTAACTGGCCTATATTATCATCCTGATATGGTTGTTCATTGTATTTACACGGGTCCACTTTTAGATCCAGCCAATAAAAATTCACTGGAACCAGATTTTATGGACTTTAATAGATTAATTAGTACATAACTTTATACATTTTCTTAGCCTTTTTTTATACTCTGTTTCGCCTAGGATATTAATTAACAATGGAATAGTTAATCCAGATGCTCCGCCCGTTAATGCGAACCTCACTGATCTAAAAATGTCTTTCTTTTTGATACTAGGCATATCTTGTAAAATCTTAGAAACATTTTCATCAAACGTATCAGAAGGCAACTCCAACATTTTAGAAAGAATCTCCTTCGATTGTGGGAGAAGGAATGATTGGCTATCAGGATAGTCGGTGCCAAATATATAGGAATGGTCCAGCTTGATTTGTTCTAAATTATTCAAGCTTGGTCCCAAAATCTTGACAATTTCCTTCAAATAATCCTTGTCATATGCTCCGTGAGTAAATGATTTAAATTCCGGATAAAAATCCTCCACCAATCGTGTAAGTTTGTTTGGATCTTTAATTCTTTCATTTAAATGAAATTTATTGAAGTAGTGTAATTTGGAGTCATTCACCTTGGCATTACCTTTAGTAAGATTGTCTAGGGAAAATGCTTCAATCAACTCTTCCATCGTCATGGATTCTTGAATACTCACATTTGAAACTGATCTAGAAGGAGACCATCCAAACAAAGCTACAAAATTCACGATAGCTTCAGGCAATAATCCCCTATCTTTCAAGCTTAAGATATCCATGTCTCCTGATCTCTTCGATAGTTTTTTATCCTCTACACTAGTCAACAATGGAATGTGAACATAAATAGGTGGTTCCCAGCCAAAAGCTCTATACAATGCAACATGCTTTGGAGTAGAAGGCAACCATTCCTCCCCCCTAATGACATGTGTTATCTTCATCAAATGATCATCAACGACATTCGCAAAATGGTAGGTGGGTAAACCATCGGACTTCATGATAACGAAGTCATCATATCTTCGATCTTCATAATTGAACTGTGGTTGTAGGTTTAATTCACCATGAAGTAAATCTGTCATTCGCTCATACACGTCAGGAGATTTAAATCTCACTACGCTGCCTGGAGTTGGTGTTGTAGAATTAAAACAAGTTCTGTCATAAGTAACAGTTGTCGGGGGTTTGAGCTGGCTAGCCGTCTCTCTCAAATGATTAAGGCGTTCCTTTGAGCAGCTACAGTAGTATGCATAGCCATTTGAAATCAAAATCTCGGCATATTTCTTATAAATGTCCATTCTTTCGGATTGTCTATACGGTCCGTAGGGACCACCCTTATTGGGACCCTCATCTATGTCAATACCACACCAAGCCAATGTCTCATATATATTAGCTTCCGCACCCTTTACAAGCCGTTTCTGATCCGTGTCTTCAAGTCTTAGAACAAACGTCCCCTTGGTACTTTTTGCCAATAAATAGTTGTAAAGCGCTGTTCTTAAAGATCCTAAATGTAAGAACCCAGTAGGCGATGGCGCAAACCTAGTCCTTGCAGGTTTCACGGGATGAACATGTGTTTTTGTGAGATTTATGCTTTGTTTCCGTTTAAGACTGAATTTCGAAGAATACCACCTTCTTGATGTTACTGATTGTAGTCGTAACATGATGGAGGAATTTGGCAGTAAAAGAAAAAAACCAATTCTTCGCGCCAGATATCCGATATCATTCTAAGCGAAAATTGTTGAAGTCAAAGACAAACCCCAAAATTGACCTATTATCGACAGCTTCATCAAAGATTTAATGAGACATTTCTTTGAAATATCTTGAAAGCTGCTTCTTTCACCTATTCACCCCTGAGTGACTCGTACAGTGTTTGACCATATAGCTTGTCTGTACATGTCGCTACTCTGAGGTTATAGCTGGGCTACACACGTAACTTCTCTCGCCATATGACTTCAATAGTAACAGCAACTACATCATATATATAGTATAACTAAAGGCTAGACTGTTAGAAGACTTTAGCAGTAGGCACAGGTTTCAAAAAGTTGTGCATGCCCATGAACTTACCAGCAGCTGAAAAACACGAGCCTGACGTTTTCATTCACAGCAACACGCTGTTGTCATTGTCAAAAAAGACCACTGCTTTGAAACCAGACAAAGAGTTTGGGCGTCGGCGTCAGAACTATATATATAATGACTTCATCAAAGTAACTTAAGAATGCATCTAACAAAGTGGCATGATACTATTAATTTTTCTAAGTCTCATTGAGTATGGAGCGAAAGATGAGGCCATTGACTCATATGTAGAATACCTCAGCAGCCTTAGACCATAATTGTCCACATGGTTCCGATGTGTTATCTCTTCTCTAAAGGGAACTGTTCCAATGTTCCACGAAATCGGAGCCGCACGCCGCCCTAGAAAATTTCTAGCATGAATGGCAAAACCTATTAAGCAGCCCTTAATAGACTATTTTTCCTTACTGAAGGGAGAGGATTAAGAAGAACTAATTAAAGAAACTTTCCAGTTACTCGTATTCATTGTTATTCGTCATGTGCAGAAGAAAGGGATCTGAGGAGAACAATCAGGAATCAAGGAATGATGATATAGATAAGTTCATAGAGAACTTCAATGAAATGAAGAGTTCCATGACTTCGTTGACTAAGTCTTTAATGAAAGTTGCAAATGAGTCAATGACTGAGGTAAATGAAAGGGCTAAAGATTTTTCTTTAAACTGGTTGTTTGACATTGAAGATAGGTCTGGAAAGACCTTAGATGATTTCAAGGATACAATCAAGTCTACTTTCAGTGGTACTGAATCATCAATTGATCGTTTCTTCCCTAGACCCTACCTGCTGGAGGGTAATTCAGAAGAAGTACAGCCATTTAGTACCTTCAATCCTTGGTTTGGTAGACATAATTTTCATGAGTTATTTAGCGGGTCCATGAGTGCTGGAAGAACCCCATTTGGATACTATATGTATAAAGGACCTCTGGCCAGATACTACAATGATTGTTTGAATAAGGATGGGGAATCAATTTGGGATTCCAAAGGCTACTGGAGGTGTTTGTTTCCAAATAGTGAAATACCTAATGAGTTTTTAAATTACAAAAAGGAGAATCTCTCTGGTCAAATATTGACTAAAGAGGATTTCAACGAAGCTCTTAAGACAGCGAAGTCAGATGCATCCGGAACAATTGATCTAGGAGAGAAGGGAACATATTTCAAGAAATTTGACGATTTCTTGAACTGGAAGAACATTATGTACAATAATGTTAAGCAAGAAAGGGCAAGAAAGCGCGAGAAACTTCGTGAAAGAAAAAACAAGCTGATTTCTTCGAAGACTTCCGAGCTTTCGACTAAAGATGACGTAGCTCAAATCGTTTCAAGTTCCTCACTGTCATCTTTAAATTCGAACCCAGAATCGAACTTGGTGGAATTGAAAGAGGTTATTTCTGAAACTTATAGAGATGGTACCTCATCAACTAAGTACATTACGAAGAGTAAACCCATTGGGGCAAGCGAATGGGTCAATGTCCAAGAGAGAGTTGAGAACGAGCCATATTTTCCAGAGTCCTCCGATTCCAAGAATGCCGGATGGTTTTGGAAGTCAAAGGATTCATGAAACTGAAGGCTGAGCCCTTTTGTTAGGCACAAGGTTGCTTTTTGTTGAAGAATCATGATTAATGTTTTAAGGTGTACATAAGATTCCGGAATTTTTTTTTTTTTTTTTTACATTTTTTCAATTTGAACTCTTTATAGGATATTTTGTTTTAAGTGCTGCCTACATGAGACAGCTTCTCTTCCCTGTTACTTCTTGGTAGTAATAACACGTTATGTAATTTCAGCTCGTATGAAATTTGTCTCTATTTGAGTTATTTTGTGTAACCAAGCTAATCATACATTTTAAAAGGATATGAAATGCGTAGAATAAATTAAGAGCATTAGAGGACCAAATATACTTCAACAAATTGGAATGAATCCGTTGAATAAAATCATCTTCTTGTCTGCCTTTTTGGCGTCAGGATTCCTTTTGATTTTATTGTCTTGTGCATTATACAATAATTATAAACCATTATGGGTCATTTTAATATTCTTGATAGCGCCATTACCGAATATATTCTCACAATCGATAGAGAGCTCAAGGGATAACTTTTTAACATTCAATAATAACAATGAAAATGCCCCCTCTAGTCTAGAAGAGTTTTGTCAATTTTTAACGGGATTTTTGTTAATAAGTGGTATATCATTACCCTTGACGTTCTATCATACAAATTTAATTGAGTTAGGTTCTATGTTAATGAGTATCATTGGAGGCATAATTGTCTACAGCGATATCATAGTGTTCATTTGGTTCTTTAGCGAGGACGAAGAAGATAACGATGACTTCAACTTTTAGCGTTGTCGAAGCATACTTCCGCTTTGTCCATAATACGGATCTATAGAATAGAGTACGAAATTGGGCATACATTACCTCTTTCATATCTAATGATCTACTATACAGAAAAAAATTAACATAACTAACAGAAGCCACGGAAACAAAAGAAAAGAAATACGAATTCGAACACTTCTAATTCAAGACAACCAATAATAGAATTAAAATGACAGTCAAAACAATAATTGTGATCATACTTCCATTCTCCTTACATTTCCTTCTAAAATCATTCAATCTATTAGTGGCTGTATTCAACCTTTGATAGGATCCATCAACTCCTTGCTCAAGATCATTTAGAATTATCAAGTGGTTGTCTAGTTCATTATTTATAGTTAGTCCCATAGAATGCTGTCTTTGTATAGAATCATGTAGAGAGTCCAAGCTTTGATCTTGCTCAAGGAGCCGCTGGGCATGCAGTGCAAACATTTGCTGATTAGATTCATTATCGAATGACTCTGTCTCCGTGTTTTGATCATCGTCATGATACGGTTGAAATGGTTGACTACCCATTAGTTCGCTTTTTAGATCTTCTTCTGGGTGCTCTGGGTTGTCCTTGAACCTGACAGATTTGACCGCATCTTTGGATTTTGGTAGCTCCTTGCGCTCAAATTCATATTCCAGAATATCAATCGTCAGATCATTGGACAACTTTTGAGTCAAATATTGAAAACGAGATACCATATCCTTAAATTCGGCTGTCAATGACGATTCATTTTCTCCTCTCTCTATCAAGCTTATTAAATCATCCTGTAAATATCCCAAATATTTACGAATTCTGCCCAATAGAGTTACTAAGTCATAGTTATCATTTGACGACGGAGTAAGTTTAAGCAGGTTGATCAATCTATCTCTTTCCTCTATGTTCGAATCTAGTTGATCTAAACATATGCTAATTTTGCTTATAGAGGACCTCACGTCTTTGATCCCTCTCATAGTTTCATTAGAATAAATATATGTAGTATTAAGAATTGTAAACCAGAATAATCTGATGTTGCCATCATGTGAGAAACTTATCAGAATTATCAAAAAATCTTGAATCCGATCGAGTGCAAATCGACGTTGGGAAAAGTTAGCTTTACAAAATTGGATAAAAGCGGCTCGCAAGGTAAGACTAAGGCAATGCTCAACAGGCTCAAAAGCTTTTCTGAGGATGTGGCTAAAAGTTTGAATGAATTGGCTGACGTGGATGGACAGACTAAGGTTGATTCGAATACTCGGACACGAAATTCAGTGAATGAATTGAAAGCAAATGCTGAAGTTTTGAAGACGAAAACACCAGATAGCAAGGAGCTAACTCAACCTGAAGATGTAAGTGGCGAAACTGAGATAGACCAGAATATCAAAGAAGCAGATCAAGATCAAAAATTGGTCCTGGAAATTAACTCCGATGAAAACATTGACAAGTTGCCTGCAAAAATAAGATCTAAGTTGAAGAAATTTGCAAAGTACGAAGAGAAATATCCCATTTTACTAGAAGCTTACAAGACCGAGAAGAAGAAGGGAGAGCTAATTTCTCAGTTCGAGAGAGTTCTTCAAGAAAATACACCTATATCAAGTATATCCGATGCCGATCTTTTAATTGAGTATATTGAAGGACTTAACGAGAAAAACACGTTAGTTACTGCCGAATTAAGAAAATTCTCGAAACAGGCTAGTGAATTGACTAGCAGGAACAAAGAATTAGACGAAAAGGTCAAGAAATTCGAATCTGAGATCCAGGGGTTAAAGGACCGATCAGATGCACAGAATGAGCAGAAGGATGCGTCTGTTGAAAATGACCGCTTGATTTTAAAAGATTCCAAAGAAAATGACGAATCAAATGACCAGCGAGAGGGCGGCAATAGCCCTTCAAGTTCGGAGTCAGATGAAACCGTTAGCAAACATCAAGATGAGATAAAAAAACTCAAGGGAGACTTGGATAAACGTAAGACTGAAATCGAAACCTACAAAGAACAAGTATCTGATTACGAAAAGAAAATTCAAAAATTAGAAGAGGAGCAAATATCAGCGAAGGAGGAGTCAAGCTCGTTTCAAAAAAGAATTCTGAATGTTGAAGAACAATTAGCAAATGTAGAATCTGAAAAGAATCTTGTTCAAGAGAAACATCGTATCGATGATGACAATGTCAAGAAATCTGAAGCGGCATTTAAGTCACGTATCAAGATTTTAGAGGATGAGTTAGCCGAATCTGAATCGAAATTAAATGATTTTGAAAAGCGAGCGAAAGAGAACAAAGTTGATGTCACAAATATAGAATCTTTAGTGACTAGAACCAAGGAAGATGAAAATAAAGGTGCCGATCAAAAGAAAAATTCAAAAGAAGAACTAGAGGAGGCTAAGGAAAATCTAAGCTCACTCAAAGAAGATCATGAAAAATTGCTCAAACAATTAAGAGATGTCAAAAATGAGCTTGAACTTAAGGCTGATGATGTCGAAAATTTGAGGGATCTGTTAAGAGAAGTCGGAGATGATTTAGTTGAAACGAGAGATAAGTTGAAATCAGAAAGTGCAAGTGTAAAGGATCTTCAGAAGCAGCTTTCAGACTCACTTAAAGCTAAAAATGATGTCGAAGAATCTTTAAATAGCTCTAAGGAGAAGTCTAAAAGATTCTCAGAATTACAGGAGCGAGCTTATAAGCTTGAGAAGGATTTAGAAGAAAAAAGTAACTTGTATGAATCCATTAGATTAGACCATGAATCTAAAAAGAACGAATTGGACGATGCTTTGACTTTGGTTGAAGAAAAGAAAGAAATTGAGCGGAAATTGAGGAATGATATCAATAGTATCACAAGTCAAGAGAGCGATCTGAATGCGAAGTTAGAGGTAGCATATAGAGAAATTGAAAGCTTAAAGGTTGAAAAAGAAGGCTTAAACAAACGCATTATTGAAATATCGAAGGTCAAAAGTAGCGATGCCTCCTTAAAACTAGAAATAGCTTCCTTAAAATCATCTTTGGCTCATAAAGATGAGTCGATTCAAGAGTTGAAAGGTAAGATTGATATTTTTGAGAAGAGTAAACTCAATTTAGAGGATTCTGTTTCAAAATTGAAGATCATGAATGACGATCTTACAAACTCGAACAAGGCCTTGTTTAACGAAAAGAATGCATTGGTCACAAGGCAGGAGCTGTCAGTTAGTAACACAACTTATTTGACTAATGAGTTGAAAAAGCTCCAGTCGGAGCGTCAAAAGGTAGCCTCTGAGCTCGAATCATTACAAAATCAACATGAATCTCTATTGAGAGAAAAGGCTAAAGCTAAAGATGACATACAATCAAAAACGCAACAGCTTGATGAGCTTTCCATGAAATCAAAGGAATCCACATCTAGGATCGAAGACTTAGAAGATGAATTGACAGAGGCAAGAAACTCTTTACAGGAACGAACCCGTGAAACATTGACCATTAAAAGACTTTTGGTTGACACTGAGGAGCAGCTTAAAAGTAAAGATGCGGAGCATAAGAATGAAACTAATAGGCTAACTGAAGATAGAATGGAAGCCGAAAAGCAGTCGCAAATAAATCTAAAGAAGAAACAAAGAGAATTAGATGAAATTAAACTGATTACAGAGAATTATTTGCTGAAAATAGCAGATCTTGAAAAAAAATGCAAGGCATTGAAAGAGCAGATAGAGTTACTAGGATCAAAGAGCAACAAGCAGAGGCTAGAAGCCACAGAAAATGAATCAGAAGAAGGTGTCCAAGAGATAATAGACACCTTGAGGGAATCATTACAGGCATCCGTTAAAAAAGTGAAGGAATATGAGAATATGAACAATGTCCTTAAAAAATTAAACGAAGAAGCTAATTTGAAGTTTGAGAGGTTAACCAAGAATTATAAATTGCTTGGAAATCTGTATCGAAAGTTGAAAGCCGAGGAGGCTCCATCTTCTGTCAATACGTCAGAGGAAAAATTGCACAAATCTTCCATGGATGAAGCCCCTAAACCAGTAACAACTAACATTGATTATATGAAGAATGTTCTTTTGGGATTTTTTGAACATAAGGACCAGAGAGAAACACTTCTTCCGGTGATGAAAGACATTTTTCATTTCACGTCAGATGATGAAAAAAAGTTTATGTTGGCACTAAAATGAGATGGGATTTTATATATGTAGATATCGAGATCTGAATTTTTCACACTACAAGTTAATAGCTCTTGTATTTTAAACGAAACAATAATACGTAATTGCTGAATCCTAAGGCATGCAAGATCTGTTTGACCAAAAGAAGAATGTAATTCTCAAAGAAATTCTGTCAAGTGGTAGTGATAATCCGGATGCTTCTCCAAAAGGTACCATTGATCAATTTTGCATACCCATCATTGATTTGATAAACTCCAAAAAGGACTTCGTCACTACATCATCGTGTTCCGGAAGATTATCAGTATTCTTGGAAGGTATAAAGATTGGAGATAAAATAGGAGCAAAGGGAAACCAGGGACGATGGATTTTTGTTAGTCATGATCCAAAGGAGATAACGAATTGGTATGATTCAATCGATTTTGAATACTCAGGAGAGAAGCAACTTCATATGCTGGTGAATTCTAGTAGCCGTTATATCTTGTATAAGTTCGAACCATTAATATTGCATATTAAATGCCGTGATTTTGAAAGTGCCAACAAATTGTACCAGTGTGCAATGGGCTGCGGATTCAGAGAATCAGGAATAGGGAGTAACAATGTGGTGGCAATACGTATTTCAATTAGGCTTGATATTCCCATCGGCTACCAAGACAATGATGGTAGGCTTTCGCTTTTCGTTAATAAAGAATACCTTAAGTTCATTACTCAATTGTCGGCAGATAGGTTCAGAGAAAATTTTAAAAAAATGGATCAGCTATATCAAGCAATAGAGAAGCTTGATACAGTGTCTGATACTAGTAGATCATCTGAGTCGAAGGCTGAAAGAAGAGAAAGAAAGATCATAGAAGGTTTAGCACGAAAAGAAGAGCTAAGGCAACTCAAAGAAAGAGCAAAAGAACAAGAAGCCCGCCAATGAAATTATAGAAGGAGGAGCTCTAAACATTACCGAAGCTTTTACTCTTTGCTTAAGAAGTTCAGACTTTCATCTTATTCTGCTAATATTTTATTCTTTATAGACTGATTATATAATCTCGAAATGACTAATTTTATACTGAAAGAATTTTTGATATTCAAAGAACTGAAAAAGTCTTTAATAGATAACTTTAATACAAATAGGGCCACGGTTATTACCTTCAAGATGTCAGAAGAAGCCGAGAAATTGCAAAATTTGAAGCTTGAAGAGCAAAAAATAGAAGAAGAAGGAAAAGCCCAGTCAGAGGAAATTCCGTTGGGAGAGGATGGGTTACCTTTATCCAAGAAAGCTTTGAAAAAGCTCGAAAAGGAGAAGGAAAAAGCTCGTAAGAAGGCCGAAAGAGAAGCACAGCTCGCACAGGAAAAGGCTGAAAGAGAAGCTCAAGCTGCCAACGACCCTGCAAAAGACAATTATGGAAAATTACCTTTAGTCCAATCCACACACAAGACAAATGTTCCCAGAATCAAGATCAGTGGATTGAGCTCGGCAGACGACGGAGAGGAGGTTGTATTTAGAGCAAGAGTTCATAAGACTAGACAGCAAGGTGCTACTATGGTGTTTTTGACTTTGAGACAGCAATCTGACTTAGTTCAGGCTTTGATCAAAACTAATAAAGAAACAGATCATAACGCAATATCAAAGCAACTTGTTAAGTGGGCAGGCTCAATCAATTTAGAATCTATTGTATTAGTCTATGGTACAGTGAGAAAAGTTGAAGAGCTTGTCAAATCAGCAACAGTTCAGGACGTAGAAATTCATGTCTCAAAAATCTTTACTATACAAGAGACACCTGAACAATTGCCAATGTTGATTGAAGATGCTTCAAGATCTGATGCTGAGGCAGAGGCTTTGGGGCTCCCTGTGGTTAACTTGGATACAAGGTTGGATTCTAGAGTTATTGATTTAAGGACACCCACTAATCAAGCAATCTTTAGAATTCAAGCAGGTGTATGTGCTTTGTTCAGAGAATTTTTACTGAAGAAAGGATTCACTGAAATTCATACTCCATGTATTATTCCAGCTGCTTCGGAAGGTGGTTCGAATGTTTTTGAAGTATCATACTTCAAAAGGTCTGCTTACTTAGCTCAGTCTCCACAATTTTACAAAGAACAACTAATTGCTGCGGATTTCGAAAGAGTATTTGAAATTACACCAGTTTTCAGAGCCGAAAACTCTAATACTCATCGTCATATGACTGAATTCACGGGATTGGATATGGAGATGGCATTTGAAGAACACTATGATGAAGTTCTCGAAGTATTGTCTGAGTTGTTTATTTTTATCTTCACCGAATTGAAAAACAGATACAGCAAGGACATTGCCACCGTTCATAAACAGTTCCCAGTTGACGAGTTCAAAGTCCCTGAAAATGGAAAAATGGTTAAAATCTCTTTCGCAGATGGTATTAAAATGTTGAGGGAAGCAGGAAAGGATGTTGATGACTTTGAGGACTTATCAACAGAAAATGAAAAGTTTTTAGGAAAATTGGTCAGAGAAAAATACAACACTGACTTTTACATTTTGGACCAATTTCCCTTGGCCGTCAGACCTTTCTATACAATGCCCAACCCCAAAGACCCAAGATATTCCAATTCATACGATTTCTTTATGAGAGGCGAAGAGATTCTTTCTGGAGCTCAACGTGTTCACGATTCAGAATTGTTGAAAGAACGTTTACATGCCCATGGAATCGATCCAACGGTTCCTGGTTTATCTGATTACGTCGACTCTTTCACGTATGGTTGTCCTCCTCATGGTGGTGGTGGTATTGGTCTTGAGAGAGTTGTTATGTTCTACTTAGATTTGAAGAATATTCGTCGTGCCTCTCTTTTCCCAAGGGACCCAAGACGTTTGAGACCTTAGTAAATATATAGCGTCCCTATCGGTACTGGTTTTTTTTTTTTGTTAATAGAGAAATTGTATATTTTCAAAAATAGACTTTGTGTAAGGCTGATAAAAAAAGCCGAGTCGAGTGTTTATCAGCGATAAGCATCAACACGAATTGTAAGAAGTAAATATTATACCAAGTGCTTGACATCTTATATCATATTAAAGAAAAGTCAATAAGTTACTTGATACTATTTGCTAGAATAATATGGAAGTATCACAAGCACAAAATTCGAAGGAAAGCAATGCTACTATTTTGTTGATGGGTTTAAGACGTAGTGGAAAGTCTTCAATATGTAAAGTTGTATTTCATAATATGCAGCCTTTGGATACCCTCTATCTAGAAAGTACTTCTAAGCCTACTACTGAACAGTTTTCTTCTTTAATAGACTTATCGGTTATGGAGTTGCCGGGACAATTGAACTATTTTGAACCAAATTATGATTCTGAAAGGTTATTTTCTAGTGTTGGAGCTCTAGTTTACGTGATAGACTCACAAGACGAGTATTTGAACGCATTAACAAACTTGTCCATGATCATAGAATATGCCTACAAGGTGAATCCTAAAATAAATATCGAAGTCTTGATTCATAAGATAGATGGCTTGTCGGAGGATTACAGGATTGACGCACAGAGGGACATAATGCAAAGAACTGGAGATGAGTTACTAGACTTGGGTCTAGAGGGAGTGCAGGTATCGTTTTACTTGACGTCTATATTTGATCATTCTATATATGAAGCTTTCTCCAGAATTGTGCAAAAACTCATCCCTGAGTTGCCATCATTAGAAAACATGCTAGACAACTTAGTTCAACACTCATCGATAGATAAAGTGTTTTTGTTTGATATTAATTCAAAGGTGTACGTTGCAACTGACTCGTCGCCTGTGGATATACAAACCTACGAAGTCTGTGCCGAATTTGTTGACATTACTATTGACTTGGATGAGCTTTACATTGAGCACGACAAATCTCCCGAGCAACCAAACCCGAAAGAATTAAGATCCATAAGCCACTTATCCAATGAATCTGTCTTATACTTAAAGCAAATGATAAGGGGACTTGCTTTGGTTGCGTTAATAAGGAATGATCAAGACGATGCCACTTCAGAAAAATCTTTGACCGTTATAGATTACAACGTCAGCCTCTTTAAACAAGCACTAATGAAAATGTGGGAAAGCTCGAGAATCAAGATGCAAGATAATGGGGAATCATAAATTTTTGGAGTAACTACAGTTTAGGTTCTTTAACAAAATCTAACATTGTGATTTACTATGCAGAACGAGAACTATCATTAGAGCCTCATCAGGAAATCATAACTGATGAAAAAATAAAATATATAGTGTACATAGGACTCTTGTTTCAAACGTTTTAATGGTCTATTTGTTTTTCATTTATTTTTTTTTTTGGATTTTTGATTTATATCAGGTTGCATTATTGGCTTTCGAAGACTTTTAATAATGATTTAAATCTTCACCAGCATTCGTAACCACCGTCAACAACCAAATTATGACCAGTAGTGTAGGAAGAAGCAGTTTCACTTGCCAAATACAAAATAGAACCGACAAATTCCTTCGGCTCAGCCATTCTCTTCATTGGAACCTTTGCTTCCCAAGCCTCCTTCATCTCAGTGTGACCAGAGATCACATTTCTAGTCAACGGCGTTAAGATGTAACCTGGTGATAAAGTGTTGACTCTGATATTATATTTAGCCCATTCACAAGCTAAAGACCTAGTCAAGTGAATAACACCAGCTTTAGACATGTTGTACATAGACTGTGGCTGAGGGTCATTAACGATGGTACCAGACATTGATCCGATCAAGATTATTGAACCTTTCTTGTTTTCGGCAATCAATGGTCTAGCAAATGATTGCGAAACATAAAAGGCACCCAAACTGTTGACTTTCATTATACCTTCAGCGTTCGTTGCAGGGTATTCTTCAGCAGGGAAATTTTCACAGTAACCAGCGGAGTTGATCAAAAGATCTGCTACTTTGTTGTGATGTTCATTAATTGCTGCGAATGTCTCTTCTACAGATCTAGCGTCTGCAATATTACAAGACCAAGCACTAACTTCAACAACAGGAGCTTCATGTCTGCCTTTCAAGTGCTCTTGGCCCCATGCTTCAACTTCCTTGGCGGCAGCTTTGGTTCTCTCTAAGTTCATGTCAATAAGTGCAACCTCAGCACCTTGAGCAAGAAGAGCTCTTGAGATCACTGTTGCCAAGCCACCAGAGCCACCAGTAAGGATAGCTAATCTACCATCGAGCCTAAAGTTAGGCATGATACTATCGTATGAATAATCCATTTTATTTAGTGTGATTCTATGTTTGTAATTGTGATTCTCAACCAGATATGTGGTTCGAGATGATTCTCAAATGTATTATTTGAGCTATAATTAATTAAATATGTTGGAACACTAGTTGTTTGTAAAGATCAAAGTTCACTCAGCACAAAAGCTTGTCTTTTTTGTTGCTGTCGTTCTCTCTCTCTTATATACCCCGGATAAGCAGAAAAGAAAAGGCGACCCCAGTCATTTTCCCGAGTATCGATAAGATGAGCTAGAAAAAGTTCCGCGAAAACTGCCGACGGTGTCGGGAGGCAGTTAGCTAAGAAGTTACCTCATTTCAGCGGCTTGATTACGTAAAAAATACATATTACGAGGGGGGATCACGCAGCCATTACTAGCAACAAGATCGTATTACGGTCGAAGAAAAGAAAAGTAAGTAAGAAAAAGAAAAGTGACAAAAGAAAAAGGTTAGAGAAAGGAGCACGGAGCCATCGCAACGGTAACGCAAGAGGAACGTTGTTGCTGAAATTTATGGACGGTTCTATGAAAACGGAAGGCTGAGCACCACAGTGTTGTTTGCCCTTAAATTGGTCCAACCGAAGTTAAATGGTGATTTATAATTTAATGTGACGCTAGTTGGAGGTGAACATGAGGGTGTTGTCACTAAAGGACTAATGAAAGAGTATTGATCGGAGTAAAAATAGAGCTTGACAATATGCCGGCCGTCACCTAGAAGCGAACATCAGGATCGGGATCGGAGAGGTCGGAGATTCCGGATTTAAGAATCTACAACCTACCGGAGCAAATCATTAAGTGGTCCGACGTAACTGTGCAGCTCTTCTTCATTGGAAATGAAAACTTAAAACTGGGAATGTTGTGTCGTTTGAATTCTTTTCATTACGAACAAAAATTCTGCCAATCACAATGGAGCCAGGGGCAATTGCGGTAGAATTACATAGTCTCGGGTCTAATTCGAATGAGGTATAGCGTACGACGGAGCGAACGAACTCCGGGACATAACGTCATTAACACACATATGGTGTTGCAACCATGGATAAGACCCCGGGAGAGCTTGCGGACAATCAAAGCTGAATTACATTTTTACAGGGTGCTGCATACCTTAGAAAAAACAGAACAGACAGTTCTATAGTAGCCATCACCATGTGCTAATACTGTAATCTTATTAGAATTGAGAACAGTGGAGGAATTTGTGATGAGTTTTATTGTGTTCATAATCTATACAGTCAACAAGGTGGGACTGGGTAGTCACAATGCGTTCTCTTCTTTTATTTAATTGATTCACATATAATGCAAATTATATTATTTTAGACTTCTAAATAATTACAAGTAATTAATTTGCTCATAAAATCTTGCTGGGTAACCTTTGAAACCTTTATGTAAAGCCTCAGCCTTAGTACTATAATATTCAACACAAATATGCCATGTTTCACCATTATCAAATTGAAAGGCACCATTGGTAGCCTTGTAAGTGCGTGCTCTATGCACAGCTTCTTCAGAAGCCTTTTCAATTAATCTGCCTTGTGGTTTTGTATGACAATTAGATCCTGTGTTTCTAGTTGTGACCTGAATGTGTGTATCTGCCTCCCAGAAACTATATTGACCACACCAGTGACCTACTGGAGCATTCAGCTGTTCATTCAGAATTCTATGCCATATAGGTTTGACAATGTTATTCCAAACATTACCACCTGTAAACACAATATCATTTGCTATTGAAGTAATATGATGTAATACTTCAATACCATGTAATCTCTTATAACTTTGATTTGGAGAAGGGTCATCACGCGTAACTAAATTAGGTACGACCGTGAGAGCTGCATAGTCGGTCGAATCAACGTCAATGAGTCAGCTTTAAATGAGAGCATGAAGACAAATGATGTTTACTATTGTAAACAAGAAGTGAGAGTAAAAACTATAATGCAATATAATAAAATAGTTATGCTGTCTATTATTCATATATTATTCAGGTTGAACTTTCAGCCAGAAAAGCCTCATCTTCTTTTGTAAGATTCTGCTCTTGGAGTCTTTGAAACTTTTTTGCATCCTTTCTTGCTTGCTCTCTATCCATGCGTCTATTGGCCCATCCTCTTAACCTTTCTCCATATATTAAGCAGAAAATTGGGAATGGTATTCCTAAAGCCAAGCCAATAAAAGCACATAGTGTATTACCCCAACCATAGTTTAGCGTGTCATACATCTCTTTGGCAAATAAAGGAAATGCGAATCCAAACAAAGATCTGAAAACAGCAGCAGCAGCCACTGAACTAGCAGCAAATCTGTTGTTCATATCGATCAAATAATTTTGAATGGTCTGAAATACCGCAATGAATACAAAAGCAAAGATTCCTGCACCAATGCAGGGCATGATCCAAGGCAAATGGTGTTGAGCTGACCAGCCATACCAAATCAAACCGATTGGCAATCCAATCCCAGAGATGCATAAACATGGTAGTCGATATTCTGGTTTAGGTACGCCCCCATTTCTCTTGGTTAAATAATTGTAGAACCAGTTTATAATATAAGTGCAAATGATAGTTCCTAAAATGTAACCTATTCCCATCGAAATAAACATTAAACCTGAAATCCCAGTATTAAATCCATACGTTCCTTCCCAAACATCAGGAAAAGTCACCACCATCAAATACATGAATCCATATGTAAATGCCATAAAGGATCCTAAACCGATCACCATAGGATGGGTAAAAAGTAGCTTAATTGGCCTTGATATAGATGTTACCGTCTGGTCCCACACGGTGTCCCCATTTGCAATTTCATAAATGGTATGCAAATGCTCGTTTCCGGTTTCTTTTCTTAACTTTTGAGCTTTAGTCTTTAATAATCTTGGCGAGTAAGTTTCTTTAAAAAATATAGTTCCAAATACTGCCACCACCCCATTAAATATTGCTAGTACCCAAAAAACCCAATGCCAGGAAGCATTCTCTACTATGAATCCTGATATTATTGGTGACAACACTGGCCCTAAGGTAGGACAAATTGAGTAAAATGCCATTGCAACCAATCTTTGATCATTCGAGTACAAGTCACTTAATGTACCAGCTCCTACATTTAAAGGAGCGCAGCCGCCTAGCCCACCGAGGAATCTAAAAATACACAATTGGGCTGGTGTTTTTGCAAATCCACAAGCTAAGTTGAACACAAATATAATCCATATTGAAATATTCAAAACTGGACGCCTTCCAACTCTATCACTTTCACTCAAAGGTGCAATTATTAAGGGGCCAATGGCCCATGCTAAAATCATAATGGAGACGCTGAACGACTGAATGAAGTTTCCGTGCATGCCTAGGTCTTTGGCAATCTCAGGCATAGCTGAAGAAGGAACAGATGATGACATCGGTGAAACTAATGTGTATATTGCAGTGATTCCCGTTTGAAATGCTTTTTGACCAAGAGACCAATTCCGGGGATAAAACTCATCTTGCTCTCCATCCCAAGTGACAAGTTCGGGATCAATTGAGCTAAACTCTCCGCCAAAGTCCTTAGCTGGAACGGAAACATCAGGTTGATTTTCATAAAAGCTAGTACCATCCTTGTCGACCTTCTGTTCTCCTTTCGACTCCTCATCCTCTGCACGAGTACCAACTTTTTGAACTCTGTCCGATAATTGATTAAGTATAGTCGATTTAGTTGTTGTTCTTCTTAAACGAATATCATCAGGTGCCATATCACCGTATATATCCTTTACTGAATAAGTGGTGGCATACCTGCTTAGTCTTGATGCATCCGCTGAAGAACTTCGGGATAATGACCTTCGCATAGCCTGTAGTATATCGTTTGCGGATGTAAAACTTGTTCCCGACAGACTGGACAATTTTCGTTCTTTCAGTGGTAATTTTTCATCTACTTCCTCTTCGTAAGGATGGGGTTGGACTCCAGCATACTGAGACGACTCGATTGAGGATTGGAGGGAATGGTTAGAGTCAGACGGGGAGATGCTCAGCCCATCAAGATCGCCACTATCACCCGTCGACATCCCTTTATTCCCTTTATTGTCTGAAGGCATAACTATTTAACTCCTGACTCACTTAAAGCTTGATAAAGTTGCGATGCCTTAATGTTACCTGATAGGGATAAGGGAACCGACTTTGTACCCCAATAAAATAATACTATTCGATTTTTAAAGCAATTCAACCTGAGGCAGAAAATATATGGAAATGCTTCAAGTTTGATTATATACGATTACAACACATCCAACTTTAGCGTAATATCGATTGCTGTAGCTCTCAGAGTTATTTCTTCCAATGATCTGCAGGGTGTGAGCTAAGTATTATAGTCAGATTGCACCCACTATTTTGCGATAGATATTAATCTTGCTTTATTGAAGGGGATTTTTGTGCAATTTGTGGTCAGATTCACCTTCAACCTTGTAAAAAAAAAGTGGTTTGCCAACTCCGCTATTTATTTGTCATCGGGAAAGAGTAGATTTCGCCGACTTGACCGGCTGAACCTTTTCCCGTCACATGAAACTAAAGGTGAACAGAGTTGTACGAAAGTCCAACTCTTATCCTGTATAACAATATATCATGAAGCTTCTTAGTTTCCCTTAGATCAACATAACTTCAGCTTCATTAAAGATACAATTCTTTCAGAAGTCTATGGTGTTCAGGCTCTTATCTAATAAAACCTGCATGGTTCACGTATAAGCAGGCCACTTATTTAAGGTTGAATTCTATTTGTTAAGCATTGTGTCATCTTTTATGTCGTAGAACCAAATTGAATTCGTTGAGAACTTTGTCGTTAAAATGCTGCGACTTGCTCGTTCCCGTCGTTTACACAAAGGTGTTTCATCGTTTAGCGCTTCGCGTTTCTTTTAACGAGGCGATATAAGAGTATCGTTTGCATCGCCAGATAGATTTTTTTTATCTTCATCGACAATTAAAATGTTGGAAAGGTAAGTTCATATTACAGGAGTATCCTTAAAGCAATTCAGTTGTGGATGTTTTCTGATCATACTCGATAGGCGACGGGGGTGTCTCCTTGGTACCGCATAATTATTAGAACACTACTAACACAGCCATTAGAAGCGCAGTTTATCATGATTACTCCGGCTTTTCAGATGTAAGGACCTTTTCAGATTCTTTGCATAACTTCCAGAAGCTTCATGACTTGAATTTCGTTGAACAATTATGGGGCGCATATTATTACTACATGGGTAACGATTTATTTGCAACAGGACTCTTAATTTTCGTTTTACATGAAGCTATGTACTTCGGAAGATGTGTACCTTGGATGATAATAGACCAAATTCCTTACTTCAGGAAGTACAAAATCCAGGATACGAAACTTCCATCTAACAAGGAGCAGTGGGAATGTATGAAATCAGTATTGGTATCGCATTTTCTTGTTGAAGCTTTTCCAATCTGGTTTTTTCATCCTTTGTGCAAACAAATTGGTATATCATATGATGTACCATTCCCTTCAGTAACAGAAATTTGCATTCAATTGGCTGTTTTCTTCGTTTTGGAGGATGCATGGCATTATTGGCTCCATAGAGGTTTACATCACGGTGTGTTTTACAAGTACATTCACAAACAGCATCATAGATATGCAGCACCATTTGGTTTAACAGCAGAGTATGCTCATCCTATCGAAGTTATGTTGCTTGGTTTCGGAACCGTCGGTATTCCAATCTTATGGTGCATGATAACTAAGAAGTTGCATTTGTTCACGACATGTCTTTGGATCACTCTCAGATTGTTTCAAGCAGTTGATTCACATTCAGGATACGAATTCCCCTTTTCTTTACATCACTTCTTACCATTTTGGGCAGGCGCCGATCACCACGATGAACATCACCACTATTTCGTCGGTGGCTATTCTTCTTCATTCAGATGGTGGGATTATTTCTTAAATACCGAGGCCGGGCCAAAAGGTAAAAAAGGTAGAGAGAATGCCGTTAAAGAAAAGGCAGAAAAAGTCCATAAAAAAGATTGAGCTTTATCAAAACTAGTTCGAAAGCTTGAGAATATTCAGACAAAATTTAGATGTCGTCTGTACCATATGACTTACATATAACTATAGGGTTTACATACATATATAATTGCTTAAACAAATAATATTAGTCTTTCAGATTTATCCATTCGGTGAATTGATGTCTTTTTTCGTGGATGTCAATGAAGTCTAGCCTTGTAATGTATTGTTGATAATCGTTTATACCTAGTTTTTCAAAATCTTTTACTGCATGTGTCATTTCAATAGGTCGTAAGTATTTGGTATCAGGATTCGTCTTCTTGTTCTTAATTGAATAGAACGACGAATTCTCGATTGATGCAATAGCTCCATAGCCGATAACGGCAATGCTCATGAGGGTTTCGATTATGATATCGACTGGAAAGTCAGCTCTCAAACCACTAGTTTTAACCAAATGATTGAATTCGAATGAGGAATAGCCCGCGTGAGCAAGAAGAAGAATTCCAAAAGTATAAGCAATCAACGATAATGTCATCCTAGCCTGTCCCTATGTTTCTTTAGAAGCTCTTAAAATACCAGAAGAGCTATAATAATAAGCAAATATGACGTATGCTAAAGATCAAAAAGTATATCTCAATGATAATTTTAGTTTGTCCGAGCAACGACTTAGAACGAAAAACTTCACTGCATACACAATCGGCAAGTCCAAACTTTCATAAGCTTTTAGTGAAGGAGATTCAAAAGTAAGGCGGGCTGGATGATTCATATTTCAATACCGCATCCATCAATAAGGGATCGAATTGGCAAATTGAATCGATCGCAACAGCCTAGAAATAGTTGCAGCCAATTTTTCATCTTGATTAAAGCACCTTTGTTGTATTATTATACAGCGATGTAGATAGATATTGTAAAACGATGCCATCAGTCGGTTCAAAGTTATAGAGGTTAGGGAGCTCTTTCCTCTAAGCACATGTATTGATAAAAGAAGATGACAAATTTGCACATTCAGTTGATGTTGGATTTTATCTTGCCCTATCATCTCTAAACGAAAGTATCATTCTAAGAGATCAACCAGCAAAAATAACAAAAGATAGTCTATTGGAACAGAAACTTTGCATATTGTCTTCGGGCGAAATGTCATTTCCAAGGGTCACTCTTAGTGAGCTCTGTGGTAAATGGAAATAATTGGCGAGCACATTTTTTGCATTTGTGAACGAGAGGCTTTTAAACTATAAATGAGCAGTCTTCTGTAACTATTCGAATACACAAGAATATTTACCTTCAATTGCACTCCAAAAGAGTTTGCTTAAGTCTTATTTATATCTAATTTTATGAGTTTTTGGAAAGTTGCTTTTCTTCTATTGGTGATTTACATTGCGGTCTTGTAGTTACAAGAGATTTATTTATTGACATTTGATAACAGAATAATTAAGAGCCTTTTTTCTTGTGGACATGAAGACACATATTATACCCTTATTGGTTCTTCCATTAATATCACAGTGCCACTACATCCCTATTGACGTACCCAGCATGCATTTTGGAGGAATCCTTCAACTGATATTTTCACTTACCTCCTTATCAGCACTTGAATCAGTCGCGATTAAAGATAATCCTGATGCTCCTGAGAATTCTGACTTGGAAAGTTGGATTGAAGGTGAGAGGGAATCAGCTCTCAAGGGAATCTTGAATAACTTTTTTGGACCAAGTGATTGGATGCATGAACCTGAGGTTGCTAAGGGAGCAGTTATCGCTTCGCCTTCTAGAGAGCAGCCTAATTATTTTTTTCAATGGGTTAGAGACGCTGCATTAACAGTTAAGACCTTAGTTCTTTATCTAGATGATTCTAATTTCCTGGATGAAAAGCTTGGACCTCTAATTGAAACATTTATTGAAAGTCAGTATCATATCCAAAGGTTGACTAACAAATCTGGTAAATTTGATGACGAGTGTCGATCTGGATTAGGGGAACCTAAGTTTATGCCTGATGCGACTCCATTTCAAGATTCATGGGGTAGACCTCAGAGAGATGGACCAAGTTTGAGAGCTATAACGATTATGATGTACTTAAATTTATTGAAGAAGCATGACAAATCATTATCTAATGAGTTTTTAAAGAGCCCCGAATTCATTTACTATGAAATTATCAAGCCAGACTTATTTTATGCAACGAAGAACTGGAAAAAGGAAGGATTCGATTTGTGGGAAGAGATTGAAGGATTCCATTTATTTACATCTTTAACACAGTTAAGATCTTTGAGGGATGGGATTGAATTTGCCGAACAAATTGGCGATCAGGATCTTGAATTTATTGGTGAAATGAAGCTGGCATTCGATGATCTCAAGAACTTCATTGAGAATGATTCGGGTTACAGCCCGGAATTCAAGTCCCACCTTGTTGAAAGTCCTAAGTACGTAGCGTCTGGAGATAGATCTGGCTTAGATGCTGCCATTCTTTTAGCCAGTATTCATTCTCATAATCTCGACTATGGTGATTACAGTGAAATCCCGTATGATGCCGATAGCTATAAATTATTGAACACTTTGAATGCAATGGTCGCAGATATGAAAGTCAGATACCCAGTCAATAGATTGAGCTACCATGAAGGTGGCGGCACTGGTTTGGGAAGATATCCAGAGGATATCTATGATGGTTATGAACGGTCGGAAGGTAATCCTTGGTTCATTGCAACTGCTTCAGCGGCTGAGGTTGTCTACAAGTTTATTTTTAAGTTAATTTCAAACAAACAGGACGTGGTAATCAATGAGCATAACATTGACTTCCTCAAACAATTTGTTGACTTAGGATTATCAAAATCTGTAACAATAGAATACGGTTCACCTAAGTTCGATGACATGGTTAAGCTGTTGTTTACGTTTTCAGATTCATTTTTAGAAGTTGTTAAGGAACACACAGATAAAGATGGTCACATGTCTGAGCAATTCAATAGATATCATGGCTATATGCAAGGTGCAAAGGACTTGAGTTGGAGCTATAGCGCAGCTTGGAATGCCTTTAGGTGGAGAACAAAGACAGTGGAACTTTTTAATAATTAGACTATATTTATTTTTCAATTCCTTTTCTAGTGATATTTAAATTATTCTTCCACTTGAGTTGACTATAACAAGGTTGGAATGCATTCAGATGGAGAACAAAGTCGATGCATGTTCTCAATAATTAGTCTATATTTATTTTTTAATTCTCTATTTTAATGATAATGCTTAAGTTATCCTTATGTAATTTCTCTCTTAAATGTAAATAAGAGAAATGGTGCAGTTAGGAAGCTGAATCGTTCTGTTACAGGTTCACTTCTTACCGAAAATGATGAATAAACTAACTAACGACATTTTCACATCATATGCTATCATTACTGCCAGAGCTGTCGAAAACGGATATATCAGTAAGTGTGTCATCAACGAAGCCTCTCTCGTAACATTTTTGGGATCTATCGAGAAGCTCTTGGATTTCTGCGTTACTCAATATATTATTGTCGTGGACCGTTTTTAAGTCCGAATAGTCATAGTTTATGCTAGCCTCTCGACTGTCATCCTGCTGAAATTTCTTAAGGTTCTTCGTGAAATCGAGAATTTCTCTCAAGTGTGGTTCTTTTTTGTTAAAGATTCCTTGTAGTTGACTGTACTTAAATTCTCCTAATTGAATCACAAGCTTTTCTAAAACTCTCTTCGATGCACTTTTACTTATCAAGATTTCCTCAATAGAGCACTTGACAATAAATCGAAAAATTTTTACTGGCTTTGTTTGACCAATTCTATGGACTCTATTGATAGCTTGTAAATCAACTTGTGGATTCCAATCATTATCAAAAATTATTACGGTATCTGCTGCGATCAAGTTGACACCCAATCCCCCAGCTCTGGTGGATAATAAAAACACTTGTTTTTTCTTATTCAGACTGAATTGCTTCATCTGTTCTTCCCTCTCCTCTTGACCAGTGGATCCGTCTAGCCTACAGACATCTACCCCTTCATAAGTGAACCAATCCTGTAACAAATCTAGAACTCTTGTGAATTGGGAGAAGATCAAGATCTTATGGTTTTGTGGAAGCAACTTTTTACATAACTGATCCAATAACCTAAATTTAGTAGAATTATGAAGTAGTGCTTTCATAAATTTCTCAGTAACTTCTGGAGTATCAACGATAGGAAATGGCTCATAGAATATGTAAGGTGAATTACAGATATTCCTCAATTGCATAACAGGGTTTCGTAACGACAAGTTTCTAATCTCATGACATCCTTCTTCAAAGTAGAACTCCAAGATCTTTTGTTTCTTTCTTGCTATAGATAGTCCCTTTAAGTTTAGCCTTTCTTCTAACAAGGTTTTCTTTTTCGGTATAACATTTTCAACGGCATTGTCAATAATCTCAGTATCTATATCCAAATTTCTATCTCCTAATTCTTTTGTCTTGTATTGTGCAGCAAGGAAGTCTTCGACTAAAGATATGTCCTCTGGAAAATTGAACACATCTCTATAATTAAAATTAATATACTCTCGTACGAATGCTTCTACCAAAGAGCGGTATGTCTTTCCATCTAATATGTCATTGTAGATTTTTCTTTGAAGGTGAGATAAAGGAATATGAATTAAATACTCTTTCTTCGGTGGTAAGTCAATCATTACATCTTTTTTCATCCTTCTCAAAATAAACGGTTTCAATATGGTATGTAAATTATGAACCAAATTCTCTTGAATCTTAATTTCGATTGCACGGTTCATCTCATCGTCTTCCTCCCCTTGACCGTTGTTGTCATTTTCAAAATTGGTCAATTCATCGAAATTGAACCATTGCTGAAATAGTTCAAGATCTTGAAAAATATCAGGTAAAATGAAATTAAGTAATGACCAGAGTTCATCTAGGTTATTTTGAAGAGGCGTGCCGGTTATTAATAAACGATTGTTGATATTTAGTTTTTTCAAAAAGCGTATTAAGACACAATTCATGTTCTTTAGCCTATGTCCTTCATCAACAACGAGATATCTCCATTCTATCGAGTTCAATCTATTAAAATCTTTAATTGCCAATTCATAAGATGTTAAAACCACATTTTCTTTCTGATTTAACTTGATTTTATGTCTCTCAGGTTTTGATCCGGTATATTTGAGAACAGATATAGAAGGAGCAAACCTCTTTATCTCTTGAAACCAGTTCCCTATTGTCGATAGAGGTGCCACTACCAAGAATGGGCCCTTGATTCCATTTTCTATTAAAAAGCAAAAGAAGGAAATACACTGCAACGTTTTTCCCAAGCCCATCTCGTCCGCCAAGATCCCATTTAATCCATTCTCATATAATGTGGTCAACCATTGTAGTCCATCTAGTTGATAATCTTTCATCACCCCGCCTGTCACCATTCGTGGTTGATTTTGAGTATGAGCTGTCTGTGACTCTTCGATCTTCTGCTTCTTAGATTTGGCATTATCTGACAGCCCTTTCGAAAGTAGCTGCGTGATATCTGCTTTAGAGCGAGTAGGTGATTTGACTTTTTTTGAATTGCGCGAAGGCGTGGAACAAGAACCATTCGAACTGCCTTTAGAATTATTATTTGCATTCTTGAAAGCTCCTTCCAATATGTTTTCGGAGATGATTTTTGAGTAGACTTTGGACCTTTCTATTAACGTGTTGAGTCTTTCTAACTTCTTATTTCTCGACAACCTATTGAATTGAGCTTGTTCCTCAGATGGATGATCTTGAGGGAGCAATTCCCTGAGATTCTCTTCTTCAGGACTGTATGTCATGTACTGTTTGATCTTTCACGTTATCAAATTATCTACTCTACTTGACCTCTTGCGGCCTACCGCGTAAATCGAGACTGATACCATACACGCTTTTTGTGTAATTTGCATAATGTCCTTAAGACATCAATTGAGAGCACCCAACAAAGCGATATATTCTAGGCTAGGTCAAAGTGAAGTGGTATTCTTACTTAAGAATGGACCCACATGGTTACTATGGTGCATTCGACGGACGCTTTGACAGTACGAAAATTTTTCTCTACGTTTAGCAGCTTCAACAGAAGCTATTCAACATATAGAGTGACGAGAATTACATTACGTATGTCAGATTGCGTTAATGTTCCAGCAAGAATTGTAGTCTTGAAGACAAACACTAAAAAAAAATTTTAAAAAAAAAAAAAATCAGCCTCTATTGTGCTTTAAGCAGGTCGTGTTTTCGACTTGACAGCTTCGTACATTCTCAAATTAGCTCTCTCTAATAATAATGACCAAATGAAGGATATCTATCATCATGACCCTTTTTAAGTTAAAGCTTGGAACTTAGGATCCATTTTATAGTGTGTGTAATAATTGTTTTAATACTTAGTTACCTGTTTGCGCATGATATTGCAAAATCATAACTGAGATGCCCCTGTGCACAACGTTCCTTGTGATAGAAAATTTTGTTGATAGCCTGCAGTTAAAGCGATTACGTAGTATGTGATGCATTCGTTGGGTGAGCGGTTATATTAAGCCGGGAGTGGCATCAATATGTGGAAGGAAGGTGTTTATTAATGAGAAGTATCTTGAAAGTTCCAAGACGACTATTAAATACCAGCTCTATAAATATGGGAAGGGATAATATTTTGAAGCATTTGAAAGAAAAGGGTGAAGTAAATGGTGATTCGGAGCTTGAGATCCCCCAGTCATCACCTCCTTTATCAACTAGTGTCTTTGCTAACAACAAGTCGTCCAATTTCCCATTTACATTGAGTAAGGAATCAACTATTCAGGATTACTTAAATAATAACAAGTACTTTGTCGATTCTATTAAGCACAATTACGACACTAAGATCTTTGACATCAATAAACAGGGACAATCGCCTCATACTTTGTGGATCGGATGTTCTGATTCTAGGGCAAGTGAGGGATGTCTTGCGACCTTACCTGGAGAGATCTTTGTGCACAGAAATATTGCCAACATAGTGAATGCAAATGACATTTCATGCCAGGGGGTTATTCAGTACGCAATAGATGTCTTGAAGGTTAAAAAAGTGATCATTTGTGGCCACACCGATTGTGGTGGCGTTTGGGCTTCTTTATCGTCAAAGAAAATTGGTGGAGTCTTGGATCTTTGGTTAAATCCCATCAGACATATCAGAGCTGCTAATTTGAAATACTTACACGAATTCAACCATGATCCTCATTTAAGGGCAAGAAAGTTGGTGGAGTTGAACATTATATCTAGTGTCACTGCTTTAAAAAGACATCCATCAGCTTCTATGGCATTAAAGAATGGCGACATTGAAGTATGGGGTATGCTTTACGACGTTGGCACTGGTTACTTGCAAGAAGTCGAAGTACCTAACGATGAATTCGAGGATCTATTTCACATACATGATGAAGTATAACATGCATAAACTACATACTTTTTAGAATCTTTAGATACTTTCTAATATATTTATATTAATTTTAGTTCAATACTTAAGTTGAGCTCCAGTTCAAGTTAAATCTTCCCTCTGGTATTTTGAAGTTCTCAATTGCTTCAAAGACTTCATCAACTGTATGAGCAACCTTGATAATATCACCATTCTTGACACTCACAAACTCATTGTCAATAGATTCTTGGATAAATTTCAAAAAGCTGTCGTAAAAGCCATCAATGTTAAATAAAACAATAGGTTTATTATGAATATTCAATTGGAACCAAGTAACCACTTCCATTAACTCTTCCATAGTACCATAGCCACCTGGCAAAGCAACGAAGGCATCTGACTCTTGACCCATTAATCGCTTTCTCGTGTGCATGTCCTTTACTAAGGTTGTTTTACCATACTCATTTGAATCTGGGATCGGCGTGGATCCATCGTGATTATCAATTGATTCCTTCAACTTATCATTAAGAGTTTCCTCATCTGTTCTCTCTCTTGCGATAAGTGCTTCCGGAATGATTCCATGAACATAGCCACCGTTAGTTGCACACCCTCTAGCAACGGCTCCCATCACACCGGTGGATCCACCACCATAGACCAAACCCCAGTTTCTATCTGCGAGCTTCTTTCCTAATTCCGTCGCACTATTAGCATAGATATCCTTGCTTCCAAAAGAGGAGCCACAGAAGACGCAAACCTTAGCTTTAGTATCGATATTGGATGAAGTCATTTTCTCAGTGTAACGTATAATATAAAACTTATAATAATAGTTATTAGTGTTATTTGTACTATAATATAGTGCTTTGATTTCAGAAAATGTTTGCCAAAATCAAAAGTACTTGTAATAGATTAATGCAGTTAACTAGTTGTTTCCTTTTTAATATTAGTAAAGACTACCTATACGTTTGAAGAATGCACTAAATATATAAGGTATCAGAAGTTCGAGAAATTAGATGATTATGATGGTTTCCGCGGACAGTCCGCACTCAAAATATAAAGCTGCTCGCTTTCAGACGAGGAAGTTTAGGCACATGAATATGAAAACCAAATCTTCGGCCAAGTATCGGAATTAAAGGTTTGAAGTGACGGAGAGAAGCGAAACACTTAGGCTTAGAGCTAAAAGTCCCTGCTATACTCTATACCAAGAGAAATAGGTTCCCGGCCATGTGACATGTAGGACACGGACGAGTCTGATGAAGAAGAATTACCGGAGAGAGAAAATCATGCGAGCTAAAGAATAAGAATAATATAGATTACATTATTCAGCCTTTTTTGTTCACTTTAGTGGTAACCAAGTACCCTGACTTTTTAGCCATCACAAATCAGCAGTGCCGTTTTCTAACTCTTTAATTACTAGCGTAAACCATGAAGGCGAGAAATATATCACGTGATGGTTCACAGTGGAAACTTTGATTCCTTATCTAATGTAGGGGCCCTTACTTTCCAAAATAACAAGAACCCAGCTTCTATTGTAATGACAGCTCGATTTGACGAATCTACATATATTTATTTACAAAATATAAGATAATAGAGCCGTCTAATATTGCAGCAAAATATCGCAGAATTGTTTTAGTATCAAAAATAGCATCGGAACAATACTGCTCGTCAATAATATTCAGATCACTCACGACCACTCCGACGTGTTAAACACCTCTTCTATGAGCTCTAAATTTTTACAAGCATGATCGAAAGTGTATTTGCCGGCTTGATCGGATATTATTTTTAGAGAGTAAGGGGTCCTCCTCAAGGCTTTTTGGTCTCCATTTGCCTGTTTTTGTCTTTAATTCGCATCGTTTTGAAGTGATTTTTATGAAAAGTTTCGTGATTTATTGATGCAGCTTTTTTTCGCGCCCTTTCTCTTTTCTAACATATTCAGATCCCAGGGACATTGACCTTATGGAACCAGGAACAAATAAACACTACAGCTTTTCCACTGCACCTTAAGTCAAACACAAATATCACTAGAAAAGCAGCACCAGAATCTGAAGTTGTGAAGCGAAGAAGAATTGCGAAGTAGCAAATCAATGCTCTGAGCTTTTATTAGTGTTTGAGGAAGGTTTCAAGTTTTAAGCTTAAATATATTGACATAGGACCATAATTAGATCCGATTTATACGTTCGACGATTACTTGCTATTCGTAGCATTAGAGAGAAGAAGTAATCACCTAATAAATTGGTGTTTAATATGGTTAAACTGCTGATATTTGAACAGCTTGACAGTCTCGTTCTTTCTCTGGAAGATTCTGAATTTGGGTTTGATAGCGAGCAGGAAGGTAGCCAAATAACAGATGCTACATCGTTGGTCTCAGAAACAAACTCGCTATATGAGCTAGAATTAAAAGCGAAAGATACGGTACCGAAAAGTTACTTAAAAGACGAAGTAAATCATCAAAAATTGCATCATAAACTTCAAGAGAAGTTTTCAAATTTACAAAACGTTATGGATTGCTTGATGGACATGGTGACACACGAGACATTTCAAATTGAAGAAGCTATAGAGAAGTGCTTATCAGATATCAATAGCAGTAAAGCAATGAATACATATATGGTACCTATTTTGCAGTCGCCCTCACAAAGGCGGCACAATTCATGCAAGATGGGTAGGCAAAATTGCAGTAAACAAAGCAAAGACAATTCTTTGTCTTAGAAGCATACATAAAAGCAATGAGGCACATTCATTTCTTGAACTTTTCTGATTCAATTCTATTGAAACTATGAATCAATTAATCGTACATTAGTGATCCAATTCTTGAATTAATTTATTTTTATTATATACCATAAATGTGCACATTACTTTTTATTAAATTCGAAAGGGTAGACTTCCCAAGGATGGCTTTTGGAGTTTAGAGCTATGAGTGGAACTGCTACTACCTGTATTGGACAGAGTTGTTTCTCTTGGTTCAAGATTCAAAGATATTTGATATTGTTCCGGAATTGAAGGGCATTTATCCATCCAGGAGCCTAAGTAGAACTGAATGTCCAGAACCTCTAACAAATTATATGCCGTGGTCTTGAATCTGTCTAAACTTTCAATAATTTCAAAAGTTTTAGCTCTCTTAGCGAAATTAATCATTCGTGTTCGATTCATTAAGAAATTTGGATTTCCATGAAAAACGAAAGTAAGATCACTTAAATAAACTCCAAAGAAAGGTATACAAGGCTCGGACCCAATAAACTTCAAAACATCTCTATACTCATTGAAATTCCTTGATGAATTCATTAACTTATTCATGTTTTGTAGTTTTGACAAACTTTCTGAACTAACAAATTTCCATGTTTTCTTCAACCGATGTATAGGAGACGAGTAGAGAGCAGAAATAATTGCCGTCATAGACGAAAAATTATTATACTGACGGCACTTCTCTGCGACTTGAACAAAATATCTGATTATCTGGACTCTTTTCTTTATATCAGCTTTTCTTAATATCATATAAGCAACAAAATTAGTCAATTGATTAGATTCCTTGATAAAGTTGGTAATGTCTTCAATACTTTCGTTTAAGCCTGACTTTTTCCCCCAAACTTTAGTTAAGCAGGCAAACCTTGTAATTTTAGAATACAATTTGAATTCTCTTATCGTGAGTTGCCGTGCAAGTTCTATATTATCAATGTCCAATAATCTAACCATCTTCTTCTTTATAAACGTTTTCATCAAAGGAGCCGGAGGTTTACCTTGAGGTTGCGATGGAACTCTCTCAAAGCAAACTATCTCCCCATTAATAACCTTACGCAAATCAGTAACAAGGAGCTTTCCAATAGAGTAAGATTGAACTTGACTAGACTGGGTAAATGTTAGCCATCTTGTCAAAACATTGTAATTTTTGTAAGAGTTACACCAATGCTTTTCAAGTAAGAGCTTCATTGTATTTAATACTCTCAACCGAATTGTGCTTTGTTTCTTTGAGATCCATATATTATATTCCTCAAAACTCAAACCTTCTGGAGGTTCTATTTCGAACCTGGCGATAAGGAGTTCAATCAATTCACCAATTGACATCATCGTAGAAAACGTTAACAAGAAAGCTGCCACGAAATTACTATCGTACGAATCATGATGAGTCAAGTGGCACACGAGAGCTTCTTTAGTACCACCTTTAACATTTCCTTTGATGTCTAATAATAAGTCATACTCCTCATCACCTTCTAAGTACCACGGCACACTATTAGAGCGGGTCTGTCCTCCATAAAAGGAATTTCCCTCATCAGACTTCTCTGACAAAAGAGTATTATTTCTTTCCATAAGCAACAATTGAACATTCATATCAACATGCATTACCCTTGTTGCATAATTGAGAATAGTATCACGTTCATCAATTAGCAGCTGCGTTACTGAAAGAACCACATCAAAAAAATTGATTCCATTTTTCATTCTTCTTAATAATATGGTGTCTGGATTCATTAATATAGAACCACTGCTATTTTCATTCAATTCATCAATTAAAATATTCGTTAAAAGCAAAGCTTCTTTTTCAGAGTCTTGTTTGATGATACTTCTATTATAAAAAATCGGGTTTTCGTCATTAATTCCTTTAAAAACGTCTGGATCTTCAAGAGTTAGCGATTGTGCAGACATAACTATTCTTGCGATTAAATTGTGAAAAGCTTGCTTTATTTGAAAGAATTCCAAAATGATAGGATAATCAAACATGAGTCCCGCATCGGAAGTAAACTTCTCAGATTCACCAGAAGACTTTGGTAACTCGTTAGTGATTGAATACTTTTTGACAAATGGGAAAACGGTAAAATCAAAAGATTCCATGATGTCAATTGCAGTACTAGCATGGAACATGAATTTGTAGACTAGTCGAAGAATCTGATTATTTCGCTCACTCTTGATGGTATCATTATAATAAAGATGCTGCTTATCAGGGTCCAAATAATCAAGCACTTCACTGCTCGTAGTTTTCATTTGATCAATGAGAGCCTTCAAAGTGCCAAACGTATCATTATCAAGAATCAATTTTGAATGTGATTTGTTCTTCAAATCATCGCCACTTGCATTAAGAACAGGGTTATTGGAAGATAAGAAAAGATTACACCAGTTTCCACCATTGAATTCATCGCTTAAAAACCTTGGATAGAGCTCAGGTAAAATATTGTACCTATCTTCGCCAACCTCAGTATCTGAAGCGTCAGAGCCATCAGATCCTGTATAGTCAGACATCTTAACCCTCTTAGTTCTAGTAATTTTCAAGAATAATTTTGTTAAGGAACTAATACTCTCTTTCAAGGAATGAATTTCATACTCTATCCTGTCATGGTATTCTGCATATTCATTCTTATCTTCAACTAAATGCGATTTTGCTAGATTTTCAGCCAAGAAGTCTTTATCTGTTATCGTTGCCATTGAGTCAACAGATTGGCTTTTATGATAATCAATTGCTGACGCCTTGTTTAGCATAGTTATATCATTCCCAAATAATTCAACCCCAGAAGTCTGTTGAGGATAAAACATTATGCTTAAATGTAAAAACCCAGTGATATAAAGCTGCGAAAAAGATGATGCTATTCGTCTCAATTTCCGTCTCACCGAACTTTCATATTTTGAGCCAACAAAATCATTGTGAATTAATCTAGTTGCGCTAAATATATAATTGACGATTTCAGTCAATTTGAAAACGTAGGTGGCAAACAACTGTCTGTTGTTTTCTTTTAATGCAATATGAGTTAAATCCAATAAATATGTAAATTCATCTCTCATTTCGGTCCAGTGAGCGAAGTCAGATGTTTGTGAGTAGAATAATCCTTCCATCGAGAAGAACGGTTCTGCAAAGTGATGATAGGACGCCCCAAGAGATTGTGAATTATTTGAGGAATTAGATTCCCTCTTCAATGGGTCAAATGAAGAGCCTGAATCAGATCTATGGCCCAAAATGTTACTCGTATCATTCAACCCACGAGAAACCAACTTGTTACTGCTCAAAGTCTCTTTCTTTGGTACCTCGATAACAGGGAAATCTTCAGCAATCTTATAAGTCGTTAATGGAATCGTGTCGCAGTAAACCCTCAATTGATCACTATAAAATGCAATGTTGCCATCAGTTGTATACCTTGGCACCCACGAAGGAGTTTTTCCATTTTCTCGTTTGTAATCCTCTACTAAATTTTCAACATCATCAATATCCATAAAATCAGGACCCGAAGGCGAACCGCCATCTATTGAGGAACTATGAGGCTCATCGTGTGTTAATTGTACGTCAATTTCAGCTTGCTCAGGATCATGTGGTATCTGAGACAACTTCAGAGTAAGGGATTGCGGTTGATATGAGGACTGTGATACTCTTGAGTCTGAAGGAAGACTAGTCTCTGAACTAGCAAAACTGACTACCGAATTCTTTCGGGTGCTATCAGAATGTCCATTTTTATTATCTGCTAGACTCTTTTGCAACAAATTTGTAAAAGAGGGAATCAAGACATTGGCAGCTGTGTTAGCTGCAGTTATCGAATCTATCTCCTTGTCGTTCTTTAATTTTTTCATAACTGGCTGTACATAGTTCACAGATCTAACGTAAGTGTTCGGGAACCAGCCTCTGACTATTTCCCCATTTAAGTTCCTCACGATGCCATCTAACCAACCAGTATCTGATTTAGATAGCACATTTATAGTGTCTCCTAACTTCAAAGACAAGTGTGATGCTTGTGTCCCTGGGAAGTCATATAATGCAATTACCGTGTCCAAGTGTTTCACTTCGTTACCCAGAAGGCTCTTATTGTCATAATTAGAAGAAGTATCATCAGGAGCGACTTCATCAATATATGACGACATTATAAGTCACTACTTCCTTAGTAGCCTCTAACACGTCTGTTACTATGTACCTTGATAATTTATAAAAGGCCAAAAATAGCACTTCTGATTTCCTGAGTTTATCGTTGTCATCTAGATTATGTGAGCATTTTATTACCTTATTCCGGACTTAAAGTAAAATTGTAACCTGTAAATAAATAAATGAGATGTTACATGTTTCGTTTATTTAATAACTCACAATAATTCCGACTAACTGCTAGTTTATGTAGAGTAATATTGGACAGTCTTAGTTAGGGCAACAATAGAGCTTACTCGAACTCTTTCTTTTCGAATACCTGGCTTATGTTTTTCTTTACTGACGATTTAGTTATAGTTGTAATTGGCCTGTATATTAAATAATAGGATTGTAAGTATGTAGGACGATCATTATCTACATATGCTAATAAAATTATAGTTTACAACCAAGTTGAATATTCTCATTCGATAATTTCATAGCTCAATTGGCCATTCTATATTTTTTTCGGTGGTAATAATTCGGCCAAGGAGCGTTTGATTGATTTGCTACTCTCTATACTCAAGTATGTCGATATTCTTCAAAGCTCCACTAGACATCGAGATAAAGCTAGAGAATGAAGATAGTAGGAAACACATAGAATTGAAAACCCCACAAGGTCGAATCGAAAAGCTCCCCATCTACAAAGATGGTGAGTCCGTCAAGGGAAGTGTTACAGTGAGGACGAAAGAAGGTAGGAAAGTAGATCACATGGGTGTTAAAGTGCAGTTATTAGGAGTCATTGATATAAATACAGACGGCTCGGTAAGTGACGAATTTTTATCTATGGCTACTGAATTGGCTGCACCATCGCAATTAACACATCCAGAAACTTATCCTTTTGAATTTAAAAATGTCGAAAAGCAGTATGAAAGTTATAGAGGCAAAAACGTAAGGTTGAGATATTATATTAGAGTAATTGTATCAAGAAAATCTGCATCTGAGATCTTAAGAGAGAAGGAGCTATGGGTTTACCAATTAGCATCTCCACCAATTTCGAACAAAGACGCACCAACGGTGAAAATGGACGTAGGGATTGCTGACTGTCTACATATTGAATTTGAATACCTGAAGTCTAGATTCTCATTAAAGGATGTCATTGTCGGTAGGATCTATTTTTTGTTGGTCAGATTAAAAATAAAACATATGGAGTTATCATTGGTTAGGAGGGAAACAGTAGGTGCACCCCCGAACCAGATAACTGATAGTGAGACAGTTGTAAGATTCGAGATAATGGATGGTGCTCCTGTCAAAGGGGAGACGATACCGATTAGATTATTTTTAGGAGGATATAACCTTACTCCAACTTACAAGGACGTCAACAAAAAATTTTCCACCAGGACTTATTTATCTCTAGTGTTGATTGACGAAGATGCAAGAAGGTACTTCAAACAGAGTGAGGTAATTCTATACAGAGATTCGTAAACTATCAGTTACGTTCTTGATACCTATCAATCTCCAATATTTTACTCTCTGCTAGCACTAAGATTTCAGATCTTGACTGTATGCAGTAAATACATTTAAGTAATACATGACATTTAAAACTAGATATACCTTTTGAAATAGACAGACGGTAGAAAAAGATATCTTAGACATATTTATTACTCAAGGGAAAGAGAAGATAGAAATATTGTGACTTCAACACTTGGTAGGGTGAAATATCGGGTGAAATGAGAGATAAGCACAATGCGCCACTTTTTTGGTCTCCAATATTGAGCGATTCGACTTTTAATGATTCAGCACTTATACCACCTTCAACATCGTTCAAAACAGGATCATCGGGACAGTCAAAAAACAGCAATCAAACTGTTTCTGCATCTGCAGCAGGTATGCGTGCTATAGTGTATCAGCTACAAGCATTATATTTACGTACCCCAGTAAAATTATTTCGACCGTCTAGATTTGACTACTTGGCTTACGTACGAGAATTAGCAGACAAACACGATAATATTAAATTGAAGCCTTACAAATTTCGTACTCATTCTTCGGTTGGCATGCTTATCAGCGTTTTGAGGAAAGAAGGATGGCGATTTATACCTGATCAGGTTTTGCCCCCATTAATAGCAAATTCTGCTACTGGTTTAATTTTATATGCAACATACTTAAGTGCTCTAGATAAAGTTGGCTTCAATTCTTACCTTAATGTTTGGAAAGCGGGCCTTATCGCAGGTGCTGCTCAGTCCTTAGCAGCTGCACCTGTTGATGCAATATACACTCGACTGTCTGCTGCTGAAATGTTGAATGGGAATCATCAAAATTTGTGGGTATATGGCTTGAAAAAGTTGAAGGAAATTGGCTTGGTTGGAGTATTTGCAGGGTACGGATTTTCATTGATTAAAGAAAGCTTAGGTTTTGCGTTTTATTTTTCTACTTTTGAATTGGTGAAGACGAAAGGTTATAACTTAACTTACAAAATGATCAGATCTTATCGACTGATCAAGAGTTCCTTTCGAAAGAAACTTGCATTTATTATGAATAAACCACCACTGATCGATGAGAAACTGATGAAATTAGCGGAGACGAAACTGACTAAGATCTTGAAATCATCCTTTATTTTATTGGCAGGTGCTTCTGCAGCACTAACACTAATTACCGTACAATACCCGCTAAGCAAAGTGCAAAAGGTTCATCTCTCTAGGTTGGAAGCTTTAGATGTGTACAATGCATATCATGAGACATCTCGACCCTTTGTTAAGCTTTATTATAATTCTTATATCGACACATATCACCATATTATGAAGATGAAGGCAAAGTCCAAACTTCCTTGGTTTCAATTTGCGTACAAGGGGTTCGTTAGAAATGCTTTGACAACAATTCCGGCGACTTCTATTGGGTTATTAGTGTTTGAAATCATGCGGACAAAGTTAGCAGACTCTATGGACGAGGAATACTTGAAATAATAGACTTATAAACTACTCTTGTATATACCTTTTATTTATTTACAATACACATGTAGACTAGTGAATTTTGTTAGACTCTATTTTCTTCAAATACGCTGCCCATCCAGCATCTCTATATCTCTTCCCTTCGACCTCTGGGTCCCTACCTTTCCCAAAAAGTCCTCTTCCTACAATTATTATATCAGTTCCCGTCGAAATCACTTCATCTACCGTTCTATATTGTTGGCCAAGGTTATCACCCTTGTCATCTAACCCAACACCTGGAGTCATTATAATCCAATCAAATCCTGGAGCGGTCACTTCTCTTTGAGCAATAAAGCCTATGACAAACTCGTTATCAGTTTTCGCAATTTCAATTGTCTGATCAGTGTATTCGCCATAAGCTAGTGATCCCTTCGAAGAGAGTTCTGCCAACATGAGAAGTCCCCTTGGTTTATCAGTGCAATCTTTTGCAGCCTCCTTCAATCCACCAACTATTCCCGCTCCCGTGACCCCATGTGCATTTGTAATATCTGCCCAATTTGCAATCTTAAAGATCCCTCCAGCATATTGTGCTTTTACGGTATTTCCAATATCTGCAAATTTTCGATCCTCAAATATTAAAAAATTATGCTTTTCAGATAGCTTCAATAAAGGTATAATGGTACCATCATACGTAAAATCGTCAATGATATCAATATGAGTCTTCAAAAGGCATATATAAGGGCCTAACTTCTCAACCAAGGCAAGAAGTTCTTCCGTTGTTCTCACATCTACAGAAGCGCACAAGTTGGACTTTTTATCCTCTATCACCTTAAAAAGGCGCCTGGCAACATGAGAGTTATGTGATTCAGATCTCTGTTCATAAGTTTGAATTCCACCCATTTTTTTATATATGTTCATTAAAGTCACTAGTAGTGAAATTTAGACGATGCCATGCAAAAGTAGCTATAGAGTGAAAAATTACTTAACTATCTTATATACACAACGTAACTTGAGTCTATATCTTTATAATTTAGTCGCGTGGGAATATGCCGTACCTTAGGCCGCATCATCACCCTGCACTTCTCCCAAAGAATCATCTGGTGCCTCAAATTTAGTATCTGAAATCTTAGGCATTTCGTTTTCGACAGTTACAATCAATTCTGATTTCAACGTAGGATAAAGTAAGTCAATTTTACTCCAAGTAGAATCCCACAAATCCGTGTTCTCTTTGAGGATATCTCCGTTCTGTAGCACCAAGATCATGTTCTTCAAAATTTCAGAGCCTGACTCTTTTAGCTTGCCATTATACTTTTCACTAAGATCATTGAATGTAATAAAATAATTCAAAATTTCTAGCCAAACATCATCTATTTCCCCTTCTTTAAAAAAAGCACTAAATTTCAAAAACACCTTGCTAATGAGCGATAGAGCGGCAATATGTGTCTCCATGAAGCCTTCAGTATCGCTTTCAAGAACTTCATTCTTGGAGAGCTCAGTGAGCAAAGGAAACAAAACGTATTCAAATGTCCCTTGTGGAGTTAATTCATCATTCAGCTCAAGTGATAATGCAGTTACTTGTAACATACTCAAAGCGTAAGATCGAACTGCTCTGCATGGGTTAAAACATTGATGTGCTAATGCTTGCATTAAGGAATAAAAAAAATCTTTACCGTAAAAGTCAGATTTTCTTGATAAAGGTGCCAAATCTGCCGTCAACGTTATCGACGATTTTGATATTTTGACTAAGCTGACATAAAATGACATTTTAGCGTCGTCCTTATCATCTTTAGCATCATCTTTAGTATTATTTTGAGAATCATCTTTAGCTTCACTTTTCGATTCGCTTTTCGTGTCACTTTCTTGTTCCCACTGTGATGCCATTGCCCCTAAAGACGAAATTTCATCTAATAAACCCAATATCAGCATATAGTTATTAATATTTACTTCATTGCTTGATTGCTTTATAAGACTTTCAACGAATAATAAAACTTCAGAAGCATGAAGTTGTAAGGAGCCGAAAATGCGTAACACCTTCCAATAGTTCTCATCGTTTAAAAGTTTTTTAGAACACCAAGAATCATCATCAACTAAAGATATGAAAGGTTGAACTAACTGGCTACCATTCTTTGTCAATGTATCTTTGTCTAGTGTAATTATCTCCGTGATTATACTGTCAACGTCAGTTTCGCATTTTCTAGCTAAAAGTAATTTATAAGTTATAACCCTGAGTTGCCCTTTCCTGGAAAGATCTTGCGTTGATAACCTACTTAAAACCAACTGTTTGGTTTCTAAGTCGTTCAACAATAAACAAAAGCATACGCAGCTTTCAAGCAAGAAAAGAGTCTCTGACTCAAAATACCTCTTTTTATCTTCAGAATATTTTGGCAATGCATCCAAAAGCAATTCAACGAACTTGTTTAAATCTTTGGATCTTGATATACTAGTAAATATGCTAGCTATATTTATAGATGCAATGCAATCCATAGTGGACAAAGTCGATTCAATCTCTTGATCTGATGGCTCTGGCGGGTCATCAGAATAACCTTTGAGGAAAGATGAAAATGTCGAAAATATACCTGCATTTGTCAACTTTGATCTTGTTATAATATATCGAGGTTTGACTTTAGGAAGAGGACTGAGTTTGAGTTTCCCCTGAAAGTCGAGAAACAAATTCGGATTAACCAAGCAGTTTTCAAATAAAGATAGTATAATTCTAATCACCTTTTCCCATGCTGATGTAATCCTACACTCGGATTTCTTTATAAGTCTGAAAAGAACAACAATTGACAATTGGGCCTTAAAATCTTTACCAAACCAGACTGCAAGCTCGCTAACTGTAACAGCTTCTTCCTTCTTTTCAATCTTAATTTGAGTAATTGAAATCTTGTCACGGCTATCCTCTGTAGAATTTCTGCTCTTCAAATCCGTTAAAGAGGTTAGATCTGCTAAGAGACCAATGAGTTTGTCAAGTGACGTGCTCATGCTATGATAAATGCAAATATTCGCGCACTTATCGATTGTAGACATCAATCTTGTAATTATATGATCATCAGTTGCTTCCTTGAAGACTCGAACCAATGTTTCGATTATGTTTTCAATCACAGACTCAAATAGTACCTTATCAAACTGACATAATTGGATAGCTGTAAATGCAGTTTCATTTTGAATTGCAGAGGGAGTGGAAGATATCATGTTATGCCATGCGTCATCAAACCATTTATTGGTACCGTGATGTTCTTCCGGCATAATTATTTCTCTGTCTTTAATTGACAGGTATATTTTCGCCAAGTACCACTCAGGAAAATCCTTACCATTGTAAACACCACGCAAGTTTCGTTTATAATCATCTAAAAGCATCTGTCTTTTGACTTGAGGGTTATGCAAATCAGTATTCAACAAAATTATGGAGTATGACAAAACGAAAACTGAATCACGATCTGGTCTGACGATTTCAGGATCCGCCTTTTCAGAATCACCTTGAGTAGAGTTTTGGCAACTCACATATCTTTCGGCGAACAATTCCACTACACGTTCAATCTGCTGCGACTCTCCTGGTAGCCTAAACGTTCTTAACAATATCCTAAGTGCTTCATCAACTCTCAAGTCAGTGAAATCAAATAAAGCAATAAAAGATCTTAACAATTCTGAATTTTTTGGTTTTGCTAGAAACTCTCCCAAGACTTTCTTATTCAACCGACCAGATTTTGTAAAGAAGAATTTAGCTAACTCAGAAATATCTTCATTATTTGAGATAAAACCTTTATCAGCCAAAGCTTTAATACCTTCTTTAGGGTTCTCATTTAGTATTTTGGTACATTCTATAAAAATAGTTTTCTGGTTTCTGTTTTTAATTAAATCTGGTAGAGGAACACTGTTCAAATCTAGGTTTATTGATTTAATCCTATCGTTAACACCACTGATAAATGAAAGGATGCCTTCAAGGCAAATTGGAGGAACGTTGTCTGTGGTTATCAATGCAGATTCTGGCAAAGATAACTGACACAAGAACTGTAATGTTTTTGTAGATAAGTCTGATCTGTCAAAGTCACAATCGTAATCAATGAATAAATGAGTGAAAAAAACAGGTGATCTGGTCCATAATAATGACAACGATTCTAATAACATTTCCTTGGAGGCAGAGATTCTGGTCGTAACTAGCTCACCGCTAATCATATCATTTTGTGCTTTCTTAGATTCAGGTAGGATTGATTTAAATAATAACGTAAAAGTTAATTCTACCTGAGACTTGAGTTGCCTTCCCAAAACTATAGCTATGGTAGAAAACAATTGTAAAGAAGCTTGCAATAATGCGGGAGAATCTGTCGTCGTTATAGTTTGCAAGACATGTTTTGAGACAGGATCAGCAACCAAACTCATTAAAGATGAATGTTTCGGAATGTCAAGTCCAGAAACTTCAATCGCAGTATTGATAAGCGCGAAAGCGAAAACTCTGGTACTCTCCATATGCTGATATTGATTCGAGGGTGATATCATGGAAATAAGAATACCCAAATAGTCATTAATGCAAATTATACCAAATGGCTCCTCCGCTTTCTCGTTTGTATTTACATTCTCATCATTGCTTATTTGTGTTGACACATCCTCTTCACTGTTTCTTCCTGGAGTTGGTACAACTGATGGGTGACTCTCAGTTCCACCAATGACATCTTCCGGTAATTGAGTGTCTTGGAAATTCACCCGCAAGTCTTCAATTGGTTCGGGTTCGATAGACCTTAACTGGCTAAAAAGACGGACTGTAATAGAAGACATTGCCATTTCTGCAGCTCTTCTTAATACCTCACTTCTTCTTTTATTACAAGCTAACGGTAAGAGGCACGTCAGAATAACCTCAAATATTACTTCATTGGGAAGGAAGTTCGATAATGGACTAGTTATAATGGACTCTAGCAACCTCAAGACTTTCAACAAAACTGAATCATCAGAGTCCTGGTCAGCAGCTTCGAATCTGCAGTGTGTCAAAGATGAAATGATTTGCACTAATGTACTTTGGATATTTTTTGATCTCAACGAAATAATGTCATAATCCAAAAACTTGGAGATTGCATTTAATGAAAGAGCAGTAATGTGACCTGATATCGAGGAGGATTTGACAACTAATAAAAATGGCTGTAACAAGGTGAGGCTGTCCAACTCATACAAATCTTGTGCCTCGGTTAAAATGGTTCTCAATTGTAAAAAACTCGAAAGTAATGGATTATCGTTATCAGGCCTACTGTTATTCGAAAGGTTTGAAGCCAAGTTATTAATGGGATCATCTTCTCCAAAAAAGTCACCGGCGCCTAATATTGCTGCCACGCCACTCTGCGACCATCTTGTCATTTTGCGCATGGCTGATGATATAGTCATACATTCATTTATCATTAATGTAATTGGGTCAATTGCAACCCTTGGCTCGTTCTTTGGTGATAGTGTTCTATTTGAAAGCGATGCTCTCTCTATAGAGTAAACTGGCACATGATACGCCATTCTCTTGAATTAGTGAACTCGTGTTTGATCTGGTATCAGGATTAATCAATAGGAATATATATGCCTCTCTAGGTCACTAATCAAACCAGTCAATTATTGATCTACCTAATTTTTATTTCAACTTGTAATACAGTCAGCCAACAACGCACAATAATTTAAATTTAGACTAAGCCGATAATGGGCCCTTGTCGTATTTTAAGTCAAGACTCTGTCAACATATAAAATGTTTCTTTACGTGTTGGTACTCACACGACGCTTTTTTGTTACTTAGCGTGTTTCATTGTGGTTCCGTATATACAAATATTAAATGGAATATTTACACGAAGAGAGGAGGATCTCTTCTTTCAAATCCTTCTGAAGTGATAGTTCTTGTAAGATGTCCAAGCTAGCCTCCATTCTTTTTGTTGTAGCTTAGGATGCATAACATCGAAATCATACTTCTCAAGTTTCTGGAGGTATAAAGAAGTTGGTATAGACACCATGAACGGGGTGAATATTGCATCTGGAATATTTCTTCTCCAACGCCTTGCATGTCTCTGTAAGTACTGATCGTCACTGTGGAATTCAACAGTGTTTTTTATCTCGCTTTGAACCTGAGATAGCTTGCTCCTTGCAGATATAATATGATCATTTGCCGTAGTAGCTGTCTCGTACACAACGTTTTTCAATTTCTCTCTAAAATCACTAATTTCATCTTCGTTTTTACTATGACCTTGGGTGATACTTAACAAAGATTCTTGAGAAAGATCATATTTCGTCATGATGGAAATTGGTAAAGTTACTTGATTTCTTGTCGTTGAATAATACTTTATGCCTAGAATCATTGAAGCTATAGCAGTTGCTTGACCAATGTGTGCCGCAATATCGCTCACTAATGATTGCAATGACTCAGAATATTCTAAAACATTAATTGCAGATGGTGAAATTGAAGGTGATAATAGTAGGGACTGCGTCAAATAATTAAGCTGAGAGTAGGTACCCTCGCCATAAGAACATATATCATCAACTGTATTGAAATATTTGTTTTTTAGAAAATGGCTCCTAGTTTGTAGAAACTGGTGGAAGTAAGATATATCCATGTTCAAGTCATTCTTAATGGCTTCCCTAAGAAGAATTGCAATTGGCTCGCCGATGTCTTTATCAGAATATGGATCAGCAAATATTCTAGCAAGCATATCGCTCCAGAATTTAAATTTCATATCTGCTGTCGTCACCCCCATCGTAGATTTCAATTGATTTGAAGCTTGAGCAGAAACTGATCCTTTATTTTTACCTCCATCATTAATCTTATTGATTTCCAAATTAAATCCTCGTATTGCTAAGAAGGCATCCCTGGCGGGTTCAGGAACATATTGAGCCAATATATAAGATGATCTATCTTGTTGCTCTAACAAAACATTTATATTTTCTCTTGCGCTGAGGTACTTTTGGTCATGTTGAGTTACCGAGGCATACATACGTCTGCCTACCGGAGAGCATCTTGTTCTTGACGCTTGACGGCAAAACATATGTCGAATAATATATGGCTCTTGATTAAAAAAGTGTTTATCTTAGCAAGACAATTTTTTGTGTAAGTTCGTCCTAAAGCGATCTTGATTATTCATGAAGACTTTTTGCAATGAGTAACATATTTCTACAATGAAAGTTGAGATCGTCAGAAAGCGTGCTTACTTAGATATTTCTATAGGCGGACTGAAAACTGGGAGAATCGTTCTAGAACTCTACGACGATTTGGCACCTAAAGCATCGAGAAATTTTATTGACCTATGTACAAGTACTTCAACTCGTTGTTATAAAGGAACATGCTTCCACAGAGTCATTAAAAACTTTATGGTCCAATCTGGAGATTGGATGTACGGAAAGGATTTACAGAATTACCCCAATGATAAACTTGGTAGCCTATATGAATCGTTTGATGGTAGTTTGTTTGAAGGTGAAAATTTAGAAGAACCTATCAATGAACCATTTAAATTATGTATGGCTAATAATGGAGATAAAAACTGTAACGGGTCTCAATTCTTCATAAATACGTTTCCTCAGCCACATTTGAACGGAAAACACACTGTTTTTGGAAGAGTCTTACATGGTAAATCGGTAGTGCGTGAGATGGAGAGAGTTAATACAGACTCTAATAATTTTCCTGTGAGGGAAGAGATTATCTTGATTGAAGATTGTGGCGAATGGGAGGAGGGAATGGATGTTCCTATATACAATGCAAGCTATGACCAAATTGGGGGAGACATCTTCGAAGAGTACCCAGATGACGATACTCATATTGACAAAGAAAGCTCTGAATCGGTTTACAAGGCTGCAGTCAAGATAAAGGAAAGTGGAAATTTATTACTAAAAGGTGGTGATAAGATAAATGCCTACTTTAAATATCGCAAATGTCTAAGATATGTCATGGAATATATTCCTGATGAAGATCAAGAACCCGAGTGGTTTCGCTCCTATTCGGAGTTGAAGAAAAAAATCTACTTGAACTTATCATTAGTTTGTTTGCAATTAAAAAATTATAAGAAGGGAATTGATTATTCCACATTTCTACTTGAAACAGATGGCATATCTGAGCAAGAGAGTGCCAAGGCATACTTCAGAAGAGGATCATGCAATTTACAAATGAGAAAGTATGAGAATGCCATTGAAGACTTGAAGAATGCCCAAAAATTCGCCAATGGAGATCACAACATAGAAGAGAGTCTTAAAAGGGCACAAAAGTCTTTAGAGGAACGTAATCAGAAAGAAAAATCAAGATATGCTAAGTTTTTTCAATGACTTCAACGTTTATTGTATCCTATAATGTTGCCAACCAAGATAAAAGGCACAAGATAATTATATATATATATATTAATTTTCAAATGACAATATGAAATGCATCTATATTAATCCTAAACTTACCTTTCCGCAGTATTATCATGATTGCTGGAATCTATTTCATCATCCACGTACCCTTGATTGTTGTTAGTGATTGTAGTGTTTTCGTTCTCATTACTTGTATTGCCGGTATTGCTATTAAGATCATTAGTTGATGTATTTTCGTCATTACCATCGACCAAGTTTCTTAAATTCATAAAATCTAACGTATTAGAATCATTTCTATCAGTCAGATTAGTTTCAACTCCTTGACTTGTTCGCCTACTTGCGACTGCAGTTGGGAACAAAGCTTCACTACTAGCATTCAGTTGTGGTCTCCTAAGATATGTTAATAGGTGTGAAATAACGCTACCTTGTCTGTTATTTCCATTCGTTACACTAGAATCAGGTCGAGAATTATTAACGGATGTATGAACGTCATCGGCGAACAAATTATTTCTTGCAACATCTCGCAAACCATTTCCTGATCTAAGGACACGGCGCAATGCACTCGAATCGTCGTCAGTGTTACCACCTTCAGCATTTACATTGTGAAGAACCTCTGAGAAGTTTTCAGGCCTGTCCACCACCGTAAAATTTTGAAGAAAATTTGAAGACCCATTAGCATTATTGGTGTCATTAAGACCAACGATAGTTGGTCCAGGTCTCCGAATGTTATTATTACCATCTTGTTGAGTTTGTGGTTCGCTTACAGAACCCCTACATAACGGGCAAGTGCTATGATTCTTCAACCACTCAAACAAACAAGATTTTCCAAATACATGACCACAGGGCATTGCAACAGGTACGTGCTCAAAATGTCCCTTGAAATCGCATAGATATTCTTTCTCTGTGTTTGCATTTGCTGGTCGAATTTCTTCTCCTGACATTTCACCGCTATCTGCAGCGCTAGATGGATTTGTCTCTGTGCTGTTCAGTTTACCACAATTCAACTTCTGCCTTTTGCTGATACCTGATTTTACGCCTAACTCTTTGTCCACTTCACTTCTTGCCCTCGGGTATGAGTCTTCTTTCTTATCTAAAAACTTGAATTTTTCGAAACAAATTGAACAATTCTTTGAATCTTTGAGTTCATCCTCACTCTTGATTGGGAAAGAATTAAACTTATCTAATGTAATGCCTTTTTCCTTGTGTAAACCGTTTATGATTGTTGAATATGCCATCTGGGTAGCAAGCCTAATGAATTCTTGTATTACACGAGGATCTCTATTCGAGGGATTATTTGGAAGCGTCATGATCAACGAACCAGACCTATTTGGTACTTGTGGATTGTTCTCATCAGAAAACACATAGTTCACCGTAATGATAATAGCCCCACTGCTATTAGTGTTAGCTCCAGGTGTATTTGCAGTTGTCGAGGTAGTGGTAGAAGTAGCCGTCGCAGTTGTAGGCATTGCTCCTTCCACATTACTAAGCACGCTCGCTTCGGTAGGAAGTCCGACAGTAATAGATGGTTCAGCTTCTGTTGTACTTCTCGTGTTGTTTAAATCTCCTGGTCCCACCTCGGGAATTTCCACTCGGGAAGATGATTCGCCAGTGCCTCTATTTCGATTCACTCCTAGAACATTGTCCATGAATCTTTCAAAAATGCCTATTTCCTGTCTGTTTGAGGTCCCGTCGGGAGCTATGTCACCTTCTTGGTGATTCTGTTCTTCATTACGCTCCAGTAGAGGTCTGTCGTCTCTCCTATTTCGCTGGTCGCCGTCATTCGAGCTACTCATGTTTGTTGTATCTGTTATTTAATTCCTAGCTTATTAATTAGATTTTAATTAGAAGTTCCCATAATATGTCACTTGATCTGGCGCTTCTATTCGTACCTAGCAAAACCTTATAAATTTTGATAAAAGGTCACGCTACTATACTTAAACAACTTTTAGTTCTAGAAAAGTCTTTTGTTACTAAATCTAATTCAAAGCGATTAATTAAGATTTAGCAATTTTGTGAGATCCTTTTTTTTTGCGAATCACCCTGTTAGTATCGCTAAGAGAATTCAGAATACGATACAATATCTTCTTTTTGGTACAATTAACTAAATACAGATATGCTTTATTACTCTGTACAAGAACAAGAACTAGTTAAAAATATTACTTGAGTACACGTAATTTACCTAAACGGGTCCAAGCGAATGGATAATGTAGAAACAGTGAAGTTTTGTCACCGAGTAACATTTATAATATGATTGAAGCAGCAAAACCGCCTGCAAGAATTACAAGGTATAATGAATAGGAATTGATACTTGCTGGATTTCTGTTAGATCCACCGCTTCCACTACTGCCACTGCTAGTGGGACGTGAGCCCAGTCCTGAAATTGTACCGACACCAATGTTAGCGCCAGATACAGTAAGTTCACCTGTGGAGTAACTGACCGTTTGGGTTGCACGGCCCTCGCTATAGCTTGAAGCGATACCGCTTGTTGATGAGTAGTCTTGTGCACTCGAAGCACTAGGAATGGAACTCGAAATGATCTCAATATCTTCGTCACTACTATATTTGATCTGTGCCAAGGAGATTTGGTGATCTTCTAAGTCGAAAACCACGTAGGCACTCCTTAAAAAGTTATCACCTAATAATATATAGCTGCTACTGGACTGGCCGATGAATCCTAAAAAGCATGTTGAGCCACTTTTGAGTAACATGTTAGAGTATGGAACTTCTATTTTCTTTCCGCTGAAGTTAAAGACGAAGCTGTATGAATCATCATTTGTGCAATCCACTATGTAGGTACCTATCAGACTTGACCAGCTTCCGCCTAACATTTCACCAAGCTTGTCCAAAAGGTTGAGTGGAAGATAACTCAACGTTGATCCACTGTCTAAAAGAGTAGAGTACTTGTTGCTTGTCACAGTTACTTGAGAACCATCGTCGTCAAATGCAAGCGAGTCAAGTGCAATTTCCAATCTGAGGGGATCACTACTAACACTTGCATACCTATTAATTATTGGAACGGTGGTTAAAGTGCCACTATATTTCGCATGATCGACCGCCCCAAACAAAATTGTACCAGTAGTAGCATCCAGTTCTCCTAAGTACAATGAATAGGCAGCTTTATTGATAGTGCCTTGTGCTTTTAATTTCAACGGTAAATTCTCATACTGGTACATGTCTGAAGAAGAGGCAGCATTAGCATATGTAACTTCTAAGCCTGGTAATCCAATTCCAAGGACCCCCACATTGGAGGTAGTCTCGTTTGCAATAGCAAACGACAAGGATTTCACAGTCGCATTCCCTATTTTAACATCATCTCTACCCCAAGTTCCAATAGCATTAGAGTTATCAGCATATTGAATTTCAAAAGCTGGGGCTGAACTGTTTCTTCTAAAAGTGTCAGAATTACCAGTATTGAATGATCCATACTGAGTACATGTTCTTGCAGTTGATCCAGTAAATGCAGTTGTCTCCCACAGACCATCGCCACCAGCGCCAGTAGTAAACCCTGGGTAGTCACTTCCTCCAAAACTGTAAGTGATAGTTGTATAGAATTCAGAATCTGCAAGTTTTGTGACATTTGATTTCAAAGTAGGAGTTGATGCAGCTTTTTTCTCTTTTTTTCCTTCAACCACTAAATCTTTCTCCATTTGCTCTTCTGTCACGTCAAAAAGTACATCATTACCCAGACTACTACTACTGCTCGACAGTTCGCACTTCAAGTCATGAGACATCACCCACAAGTCCGACGAGCCAGTATCCAAGAGAACAGAAACATTATCTTTATTGGATCCAATCAAGAGATCTGCCATGTAAAATGTCCTCATGTTTCTAAGCTCAACTGAAACAGACCCATCTTCGTCTCTCTTGTGTATCACCATTTGATCATCTTGTGACATACTTCCCTTATCATTTCCTCTGTGTACATTAAAACCAATCTTGAACACTCCAGAACCCTCGTTCTCTCCTTTGCAAACTAGCAACAAGGTGAGAAGGAATATGAAACAAGAGAAACTCTTCCTCATTTTTATCAATGCCAATTTAGACTTTCTGATTCTTACCTTTCTGATGGTAAGTCTTGATGCTTGTTTTCGAGGAATCTATGAGCCAATGGCGACTTTTTTCTTTTGGTGCAGAAGTCTATACTATATTTAAAACGGATTTGAAGTTACTTCTCTTGGCTATATTTCTTCCCACTTTTCGATCAGGCTTTTCAAACTTTGCACTGCCAGGTTTTAAGCAATTTATTGTGAACTGCATTTTAGGTTTCTCGGTAATCGGGCCACTTTTGACATAAAGACACACTCGGGGCCAAGAAACCAAGACAAGCTTGAGAGATGTATATTGTTGAGCGCTCCGAAAGCAAGTGAGTGAGGGTAGATGATTCTACTTGTCTGCAGCTTGCAGCTTGTCTAGATCACGAGAGATGAGAGCTGTATTGCTTAATACATTGAACCATCGGAGTAACAGAAAAGAACCGAACTTTTTCTCAGTAATTAATTGCCACGCTGCTGTACAATAACGTAGGTGGTCACAGTGGTCGTGACATTAACAACTGTATCAGGATCCCTAAAGCCCGGAAATGGTAATAAAACGTTACTATGTACCTACATGTATAATCTTAATAGCTTCATAAGAGCATAAGTTGACCTATAATTACAAAATACGACAGTGAGTTACAGAAGGAATAAAGTTTATAGAATATAAGCTAAAGTTGCAAGTTGGGCTCCACTATATCAGAAACGTAATCCGAGATCAAGGATTTTGAAAAACGAAATCCTGAGAGTGAATTTTCATTGGCCACTACCATACACATGTTAAAGTTTTTTGTGCTTGTGATAGGTATGCCATTGGGCAGCTTCCATGTCTTAACAAAAGTTAATAATTCGCATACTTTTTCAATGTATAGCGCCATGCTATCCTGAGAGCCGAACCAGTTGTTAACGAAGAAGCTCAATAAAGGAGATGGTAGCTTGCTTCGAATATATTCAGTTAGATCAATAGGCAGTGAAAAGTTACACTTTGGTGAGTGTAACAAATGAGTCAACTCAGTGATCAAATCGATTGACATATGGTAAAATGGCACATCTTCATACAAATCTGAATGCATTGGGTCATGGACAAAGCATTCAAAGGTCGAATCAAAACGATGTAAAATTAGCTTGAAAATGTAGTTTAGGTCAATCACACCTTTGTGGTCGTCGTATATACATTTCAAACACATTCCAAAAATTCCTTGACGAACCATACATTCATAAAATATTTCAAGAGCATGAATCCCCCGTTGTTCGACGAACAATTGCAAGAATGTCTTTGAAGAATCGGAGCTTTCAACGGCTCCTTTTAAACCACTGAAGTGGTTAAACATGCATATAACCGTAAACAAATGTGACAAAAATATAATCGACGGGAAGTATCCTGATTCAAGCTTCATGAGCGTAATATTTTTGCATTGGTCGGAAAGTACCTTCTGATTCTTTTGTAACAAGAGAAAATCATCAGCATATTTAAATTTGGGGCGAGATATCCTCTCGGAGAAATCTTTCAATGCCACCTCTAATAGATCGCCAATTTCAATGATCAATGTTAAATAAGAGTGAATAATACTAATAGCAGAAGAAGCAAATGGTACTCTATTGAAGTGCAAGGAACAAACTTGAAGCTGAAATTCGAAGAAAGGTTCCATGAATATTTGGCTCTTATCATTGACAATCTTTAATACCTCTTTATTTGGTGAAAGAAGATATTCCATTTGGTTAAGTCCTTTGGCTCGAAAAAAAGGCGTAGCCATTTCTTTGACTTTTAGTTGCAAAACATTGTGAGCTAGCTTTTTCGAAGAAAGATTTAACGCAAATATGTTTGATCTTCTTTCAACAAAAGGAAATCCTTCTTTGCTATTGATCAAGTTATGTAGCAAATTGTTGTATTCGTAATAACTATAATGAATCTTTGAGGAAAATTTATAATACAAATCTATCAAAAAATAGAAATTCATCAAATATAATAAATCTGTTACGCCGTTGAGTGACTCTATTTTCGAACGTAACATTGTCGCAACATCTATTAAATTCTCCATTATTTCAAGTTTGGTCGGCCATTTTGAACTAGTAATCCATTTTAAATTTTCGAAATTTCCAAAAAGCACTGCGTTTGCTAAAATCAAGAAGCATAAGCTCAAGCCTCTCATTTCATTAACGCTCAAGAAAACCGAGTGATGACCATTGTTTGCAGCCATTAGTTGATAAAAGTTCTTACAATCGTTATAGATCTCATCTAAGTTCACAAATTGATTAGTATAAAACCCAAAGGATTGTTTTGAAGAATAAAGTAAATTCTTAGTCACTTCAATACTGACGTGATCTAATGTCCGCATCTGAACTAATTCGAAAGAAGTCAACTCAACTACATTTTCACTGTCACTTAAGTTGGTAACATCCGATTTTTGTGAACCTTGAACCTTAGAGGGTAATGTTATTAGGGCGGAATCTCTAACTTGCAGTTGAAGTTGCAACTGTGTATCATCGGTTGATTTTTCCACGTTTTCTGATTTTCTACGTTGAACTCGTAGTTGTCTCTGTTTTATTTTTTCAATTCGTCGCCCGAAGGCGGATGGGGAGGTTCCTGAAAACAACTTTCCCCTCTGTTCGCCTTTTTGCAAGAAGAACATGGTAGCTCCAAGTCGCATTTGATCTTGTATCTCTTACAGGCACCGCAGCTATATGATCTCCTTTGTCTCTTCGCTTTCTGAGCAATACTCATGAAGTGATATATGATCCACTAGTAGTTTTCAGCTATGTGTGATCGGTGCTAGAAACTGGTCCGTTACGTCATTTCTTTTAAAAACAACTTATTATAACTACCCGAGCAATTTTCTCGAATTTACTGTTCACTAAGAGATATTATGTATAATAATCTTTCTTAAATAAATATAAGACTACTCTTTTGACGTTAATTGTTGACTTTTAACCTTGAGCTACCTAGTATGTTGCTTTGTATGTATCTCATGTGACCTCATTGATATGTTACACAATTGCAAATGTCGTGTCTTGGTTGATTTACCTTGTCCAATTGTAAGATACCAATTTTTCATTTGTTATATCTATGCTAAAATATTCAGGAAGATCTCAAATCCATCGAGATAGCAGTACAGACACCAAACAATGTTGAATAGGTCATTTGCGAGAGCAGGTTCGAAAGGATTGGCCATTCCCAGAGGCTCGCTTTGCAAACCGTTGTTTGGCTTGGGAATGATCAGAAAGTTTTCGAAGTCCACCAGACTTTCAAATCAAGAAGAATTACCAGACTTAAATGAATTGCCTAGAAAGTTTTCTAAAGAGATCCACAGACCTTTGGAGAACCCCGCTGATAAATATAAGGAGAAGTCTGAAGAGCTACACAAGTTTGGCAAATATATTATGGGTTGTTTACCCAAATTTATTCAGCAGTTTTCAGTTTGGAAAGACGAATTAACCATTTATGTTGCTCCTTCAGCCTTGAGACCAACAATTCTTTTCTTGAAGAATCATACATCTTCTCAATTTAAGGCATGTATGGATGTAACGGCTGCAGATTATCCTTCTAGAACTAACAGATTCGATGTTGTCTATAATTTATTGTCTGTGAGATACAACTCAAGAATTAGAGTTAAGACATATGCAAGTGAAGTAAGTTCAGTTCCTTCACTTGTACCACTCTTTGAAGGCACCAATTGGTTTGAAAGAGAGGTTTATGACTTGTTTGGGATATTTTTTGAGGGCCATCCTGATTTGAGAAGAATTATGACTGATTATGGATTTGAGGGGCATCCATTAAGAAAGGATTTCCCTACAACTGGTTACACAGAGCTTAGATATGATGAAGAAAAAAAGAGAATTGTATACGAACCGCTAGAATTGACACAAGCATGGAGGAACTTTACTGTTGGTTCTTCCGTCTGGGAACAGGTTGGCGATGGTCAAGACTTCACTCCTGAATCATTTAAATTACCTACACCTGAACCCGAACCAAAGGAAGATGAAGCCCAAAAGAAGCAATGAATTTTAAGGCTTCTTTTTTTTTTCAAAAGTTGGCATGGAAGAACAACTATAGAAGAGAAAGTAAAGAAAGGCAGCACTACATCATTTCTTGCATTATGTACCATTAAAGTCGCTACTAATAGTCGTAGTGTGAACTCAGTTTCTCATTATTCTTATTCGTTTTCTCCCCTTTATTAGATATGATACATCTAAAAATAAGTACATACTTTTAAGTACGCAAAGCTTGTACTTGATCACGTATTTTAGATAATTCTTGAGTTTTTTGATTCAAAAAATCCTCTAGCGTTGTCACTTGAGATTCAATCAATTCGATGTCACCTTTGACATTTACCAAGTCTTTGGACTTGTTTTCATCAGCACTTAAGTTTTTCAATTGACTTTCCTTGAACTTTAATAACTGCTCAAATTCATGCTTTGTTATTGAGCTTTCCATAGTATTATCTTTCTTTGTATCCCTTTGTACTTCGCGTAATAGAGATTCAAGATCATTCAATTCTCTTTTTAATCTAACCACCTCCCAGTCAGTCCCCTCAGTTGCAGAGAAGTCTGTACCTCTTTCTCTGATACTGCTTGATTGCCCAATTTTAGTTAAATAATCATTAGCGAACGATTTTTTGCCATTACTGCTAGTCTTCTGTGGCTGAAGATGAGTGACAGAATTTATGTCATAGCTTGGTTGCTCTTTCGAAAAAGTTGCACGTAACGAGGCAGGAACTCCCCGAGGTATTCTTCTACCATTTTCTCGTTGATTTAATATGTGTAAAAAAACCAATACTTGGTCCTTGTCTATTGCTTCCGATGACTTAGGATTCACTAGATTCCAAGCCGATGATACGTCGCTCTTCGGTACTTTTGATAATGTATCGTATAACTTATCAAGAGAGTCAAATTTCACTCTTCCGTATGAATCACAATTTGCGTTGTAAATAGTTTCGTATGTCAGTCTGTCCGTAGGAGTAATATACCAGTCAAAATCATCGCTAAGTGTTTCATCCTCGTCGTAGTCATCAGTCGATGTATTGAAATTATTTCCATTAGAGGTCACTGCTCTATTGGCTTGAATTAAATGAGCCTTGGAAGACGGAATCAACCAATTGGGGAGTTCCAGAGGAATAGAGGAAATTGATCCGTTGACTAAGTCAAAGATTAATCTCATCGTGATACAAAATTCCTCGAAGTCCAACTTACCGTCTGAATCAATGTCACTTAATTCCCATATCTGAGAAAGCTGATCATCTGTCAATCTGGAGTTCTTAAGGACAGGTGATACTCTATCTCCAGTTACTTTGTTATCAACGGGCTTCAATCCCTGAAAGATCTGCCAGTACTTAGAAATCTCCCAATCCTCCAATCTTGGCATCTTTTCTTCTCACGGCAAATTTGTATCTACGTATTGTTGAATATTTACTAGAAAGTATGTAGTTGGTGTTTAAGGATATGTCGAGTCTGGTCGGTCAATCTCGCCCAATATAGTACAAAACCCAGAATTGCAAAATTATGAACAACCACAGGAAATAGCTATTTAATATAAGCCAACTACTCCTTATTTGACCAAGAAGTGAAGCAGGGTTTCTATGATACACACTGCCTAGTATTTCCTACCTTTTTCCTTTTTCTTCCACTTACTTTGATCTTTCTCATAATTTTCGACCTTAACAGCAGCTCATCAATAATGACGATAAAACGAGCTCGTACCGATCAATTTATAATTATCAAAAACTTTTTTTTTCACCGTAGGCTTGGACAGACCGAGTGTAAAGGCTACATATTTACAATAGTTGAAGATATATTTTATTGTGTTTATCGCTGCTTAGTTGTGCTACGAAAAGAAAATTTCACAAGAGGGCGGTTGGTGTAGTGGTTAACATTTCTGCCTTCCAAGCAGGAGACATGGGTTCGATTCCCGTACCGCTCAAAAAGTTTTTTTTTTTATGGGTTGCATGCGCGCCCTCAGTTTTCTTAGGCATCTTTCTGCAGCATTTCCCAAACTGTATACTTCATAACCAATTCGAGCGTAGTGAGTTATTCAAGAAATAGATCACATCAACTTTAACTTTCAAGAGAAGGCAGAAAAGAATTGTATTTCGGATAAATGAGCTTATTATCATCTTACTGTGACAGTGGCATTTTGAGAGTGGATACCAATAATTCATCCTTATGTCTCTTAATCGCGCTCTTTATTCTCTAATAACGAATTTTTTTCGGAGAATTGCTGGCTATTTTCCAATTACAAAAAGATACTGCATTATGTAGAGCCAGACCATCACTTTTCAAGCCAGAAAACCTTTGCCGGTCATCGTACTCTACTTCTGCTACATGAAATACTGTTCGGCAATAGTTAATGATCACACTTGAGTCGTCTCTGTTTCTCTACCAAAAGGGTAATATGTGTATTTATCTTTCTAATGATAGTTTATGTACAGTAGCGTTGCGGCCTGTATAATTGAAAGGTTGCTGCCTATGTGCCGGACATACTAAATGAATGATGAAGGGGCCCATTTCAGGATAAATTTCATAGTTTCCCATGCCCGGTGTGAGCTCAAGCAATTTTAGAGGTTTTCAATTAAAGTGAACAAACGGATTGTACTGACTCTTTTTTCAGGCTATTGATTAAAACAAAACTAGTTGTTCGTTTCACTAGGTAATACTTGTCAGAGCCATGTCAAACTCAATCTACCAGACAAACGGCAAGCCGTTGTCTCAGCAGGCACTTTACCAACAAAAACTTAAGCAAGGAATTTTTGGTGGCCCAGGTGCCCCATCTATTGGAGTGAATACCAATGCCTCGGATACTGCTGCTCTCTTAGCTGCTTCGGCTGATTTGACAGTGAAGCCTTCCTATGAACGGACCATTGCCCTGGAGGCTCAAACGGCAGCATTAGCTGCTAGAAAGGAGGAAATACGTATATGGACGAGAGACCAAGTTTCACCGTATGCTGATGCTGCAGCCTCGAGCTCATTGAGCAACTCTAAAGCTACTACAACCCTGAAACCTGTCTCTTCATCATCGACGCTCAATATCGAAAAGATTAATCAAGTTGCTAATGCAAATTCCACTAAATCTCTAAACTCTAGATTCAATCCAGAATTGGATTACAGATCTGGCCTTAAGAGACAGAAGCCAGCCGAATTTTTAACTGAGAAGGAGGAACATTTAGCTGAAGAAGGTGCTTTAGCATCTTTAAAACATGGTGCTGGTTACTCTAATCAAGTTTCGTCACAGAGAAGGAGCCAGTCATTTCAAGCCTCAGATATTGTGAATGCGAAGCTTTTAGCCGCTGCAAATAGCAAAGCTAATGAAGCGTTGAAATCCTTTGAGGTCTCTCCTGATGATTTTAAAGCAAAAGCTCAGGTTTACGCTCATGCGTTAGCGGTTGCTCAGAAGAACAGCGAAGAGCGGATAAAAAACAATAAGATAGGCATTATTAATTTGGGAGGTGGCCTAACAATGACCCAATCTGAATTGGATAAAATGGCTACTTTGATCGTACAGCCTGTTTTGAAAGATCTTTCAACAAAAGCTGAAGGACAAAGAGAGTATGAGAAGACGTTCAAGCAGAAATTTGAGGAATTAACTGAGAGATACAATAAATCAAAAGAAGTCGAAGTGCAAAAGAAAAGTCAAGAAAGAGCAGATATTGAACTCGCAAAAATGAGCAGGACCAAAGCTAACGATGACAGGAAGAAAGATCTCGATAAAGAATACTTAGAATTTCAGGATAATAGAAACAATGAAGTTGAGCAGAAGACCGCAGAGTTGAAGGACTTAGAATTGAAATACGCTGAAGAGAAGGAAGAACTTTTAACTGAAAAGCAAGCTGCGCAAAATCGAATTGAAGAAGAGGAAGCCAAACTTATAGATGAACGCAAAACTGAGTTAAAGGAGCTGCAATCGGAAAAGGATGAGATTTTGAGGCCGACGTTGGATAGCTTAAAGGAAGAAAGCGCAAAATTGAAAGAACTAACAGACGCAAGAGACGCACTTCAGAGTGAAGTAACGAAAGGAGAAGATCTCAACAAAGAGTATGAGGCTAACTTGAAAGAGCTCACTGAAAATTTGGAATCGACTAAAGCAGAAATTGAGAAATACACTGCTGACTTAGAGGCTGCGGATAAAGAATACGAGGAAACATCAACTCAGGTTGACGACTTGCATCAGCAGTCATCGGATGAATTACAGAAGGCGAACAATTCTCACAAAGATTTGGATGACAAAATAGCTTTGCTTACAAAAACTAAAGAGGAAAATTTGGCTAAAAAGAATACTCAAAAAGAAGAAATTAAAAATCAAATCGATGAGAAAGTAAAGGAGGAACATAAAATCAACGATGAATTACCTGAACACTTAAGAAAAAATATCGATGAGAAAAAATTGAGAGATACGGGCTCGTTGTTTTCCGTGGAAGAACCATCTGTAAAAGAGGTTCCATTGGTCAACAAGAAAGAAACCGAGGTTCTGAAGCCACAAGAGGATGCTTCCAACCCGAAGTCCACCGCTGCCATTAAATCTGCAACGAAGAGCCCCGCGAAGACTACACCTCTAGCTTCTCCTGATGCTAAAAAGTCGGGACATTTTAAAAGATTTACTAAGTTTTTGAGATCCCCAACAAAAGAAAAGAGTGCTGTTTCTCCGAAGAAGGAAGTGTCGAAGCCAAGCCCGGTTGCTGCTGTGAAAAAGGATACCAAAGAAGCGGTAGCGGTAACCGCTGAACCTTCTAAAGCCGCAGCAACTAAACCTGTGCCCAAAGATGGCTCGAATTCAGAAGTTAGCAATGACTTCGATGATGACATTTCTTTGGCCAAGAGCAAGAATCAAGGCGGTGTATTTAAGGAAGAAATTTAATAATTCGATACACTTATCATTTTTTTTAGAGTTGACCTCTCTGAAACACCTCTCTGTTATTACTATTCTTACCATGTTTTATTCATATTTGACAATTTACATTAATTTGTGTAATTATATTATGTAGTCCATCAATAGTATTATTAATTTCAATCTTAATTACATAGTGAAATTCGTTCTCAGAGTATTACTTAATACGATACTTTTTTGTTCGAAAAAGTGAGAAAATAAGAGCTGATACATTATTTAGAAGAGTTTTAAAAGGCTAATATGGGCGAACCAAACAGTGCATACGGAAGTGCTGATGGACTTCTTCACAAGCTAAACTTTAAAATTGCTAATGCCTCAGATCAATACAAGAGTCGTAGGAAAAGGCAAATGCTACTCTTCGTGTCGTCAGCGGCTTTGACTATTCTTGCATCAAGATTTGCCTACAGATCAACAGTTTCGAGGCAATACGTTCCGACATTATTCCAAGGAAACCATATGCCGCCCTTGAGCTATAATTTCACAACAGATGCTGCCGTCGCGGTCGGAACGGGAACACTCTTGTGTGGGTCTGTTGCCTCCATGATCACATTTGGTGTGTGTTGGATAATTGATGTTTCATCTTTTAAAGAATTTGGCTGGAGGATGCATATGTTAATGGGTGGTTACGAAAAGCAGAAGGCACTTAGTGAGATCCCAATGGACGAAGAGAGTGCTACAATTCAAGATGGCCTCAATGATATCTTAGAAGGAAGGTATGACTTTGACCTGGAACAAGACAAATGAAAATATGAAGTTGACACGCCTATCTAAAACAAAAGATTCTTCGTTAAAATAGTTAATCTACCAGTGAACGTAGTTATTGGTATTCTATTCTTACAGTCCTTTTAAAAAACTCATGAGGAAAAAGCTTCTCTTATGATAAGAGAGCCTTTTCAGTCATCTCGAAAAGCATTAAATGGTTGTTTTCTACATATCTTATAGTGCTTTTAGATTCTTACAAAACTTCCCCTGTAAATAAATAAACGTTACCTTAAATGATTAGTTTTCAGAATTCCAAATGTCCTCATTGAGATGTAAGTGGTCGTGCCTGCATATAGTATGAAACATTTAATGTGCTGGCTATCCATAAAATCTAACGCATTATTAAATGGCATAAATCCATTTCCTATAGTCTAGCTGTTACGAAAACAAACTCTAATGCTTAGATACATTGAGATATCCAGTTTTATCTAAATTTTTTTTTTCGATTGAGCTTAGACGTAGTTACAATATTTTCTTGAAACTGACACATCCAATAGTTGAGACATAATCTCATGGCACGTATATCTACAGGAGGAAGTAGGCCATTGGACTCCTTAACAATATTAAGAAGACAGCGAGAGCGAGAGGAAATCATCAGGAGAGGTAGGAGTGAACAGCGCTCCACCAATGTTTCGAGACAGTCTTCAGCAAGTATAAGGCAAAGAGAAACAGGAATATACAGAAATCAACCTGGTGATCCTCCAGTGAATCCTGCTCATCATACAACGGTAAAACGAAGATATAGGCCGGGTACAAAAGCATTAAGGGAGATTAGACAATACCAGCGATCAACCGATCTTTTATTGCGGAAACTCCCGTTTGCACGTTTAGTAAAAGAAGTTACTGAAAATTATATTGGTGTTGATTACGGTATGAGGTGGCAGTCGAACGCTGTTTTAGCCCTTCAAGAAGCATCGGAAGCATACTTGATTCATTTGCTAGAAGACACTAACTTATGTGCTATTCACGCTAAGAGGGTCACGATAATGCAAAAGGATATACAATTGGCAAGAAGGATCAGAGGTCAGTTATAACTTCAGTTGTCAAGGCTACGTGAATGGTATTCTCCGCCAGCATTGTATATAATAGGACTAGCATTTTTTTTTTTGTACTCTTTTGATAACATGTATTGTATTTTATCCCAAATAGGAAACTTAATGATTATACTACTTCTTATCTCGAATAGAGTAAGATGTCAACAATAAACCAGAGTCATGCCTACGTCGAGCTCATAGAACCTTTTCAGGTCCTGTAATATAGGGCTCTTCACAATGAATACGATCCTTGTATTTTTCACCGGGTGCATCTTACTTCCTATCGTGAAGATTGTTCCTCTACCAAAATTTTTAGTACCGTATTGTCTGTGGCTGTTCCCTATTATTATTTAGCCGAGCTTTCGCAACTGGAATAGTTAAGCAGATCGTCAAACTATTGATATAAGAAAGGAGTTGCTCTGGTAACAATAAATTTGTGTCTTAATCACTATTGCTAACTGTTTACAAAATCACCATTGCTAGCTGTTTATAAAGAGCTAGTTGATAACTGCGGGAACTCACTTACCCAAGTCAAAACTATTTTCATTATAAAAATAAAATAATATAAAATTGGGGAAGGTAAGAGTAGCCTTTTAATCTGATTTTTATTCAGTTGGTATGGCTACTACCACAATTACAGGCAAGAAGAAGCTAGTTTACAAGCAAGATTCTGATGGAGTCTTTCGATTAAAAAGGGCTGATTCCGACAATGATTCAATAAAATCGAAGAAAGGTGTTGACGATTACCTCAACGAGCTAGTAGAGTGCTCCTACAAGGTCCAACATGATGTGGAGCATAATACGGCCGAGGAAGAGCCCACCACAAGCTTCTCTAAGCCAATAGTCGATGACCAAACTCAGAGAGATAACTCGAGTCGGCCTAAGAATTCCAAAATTCCAAATCGAGAATCAAGACAAAAACATCAACAGTCGGACGACCTGAGTTTTAAAACAAAAATTCTAACACTAGGAGGAATAACGGATGCACTAAATTTCAAGACAGAACATATGCAGGGCTTCAGCTTACCTAGTTTTATATTTGGGTTTGCCTTAGCTTTTGTAGCTCAGACTTTTCAACCTTTATTGATACATTATGCTTTTATATTGATGAATATTTTAAAAGCGGGATTACTATGTGGAGCAATTATAGGAAGTATTTTATGGTATTCTGGATTCTTAAAGCCTGAAGATCTCAAAAATTTTATAAGTGAACTCAGAGAAAGAGTAAGTGGTACTATCAGTAGTGAGCAAGAACAAGATGATGTCCTGGAACAGGTTCCCAATGTACATGAGGAGATACATAATTTAGAGAGACAAAGATTTAGCAGACGTGAGCGATCTGTGTCGCCTTCGAAGGGGAAGAGAAATGTCCTAACAAGAGTAGCACCCTTTAGGCCACTGGTTGTTCGCTCGGAGCAGAAATATAAAAGTACATCTGACTTACCAGGAGATAATAGGATGCATATGGCACCGAAGCTCAGTAGAGTACAAACCGATTTTAGGAATTATACAAGACGGGGATCTTCATTCTTGTCGGATAGACGACATTCGAATAGTTCTGGTGACTCTGTAGGAAATTCTTCTAGTCTTAACCTGTTAGAATCAGTGAACAAAAAACTACCTCCAAACCCATCGGAACTCGAAGAGCTACCGTTTATTAATGAAATCAAACTTATGAATAGCGACGACATGGACACACTAGATGAATTGCCCAGATTTTCGAACGATCTTAAAAGAAACACGAGCATTATGAGTAAAAAATCAGTTCTAGGAACAAGAGCAAACTATAGTAAGTTTCTTGCTAATGCCAGCGGAGAAGATTGAACTCAAAAGAGAACTCGTCTTCAGGTATCAAATATATGTTTATAATTTTGCATTTCTAATCATCACTTTCACGAAGAAAAAGAAACTTCATCTAAACCCACTAAAATGTATAACTTTCATTCAAGATCATTATCCTCTATTGTAAAGTACATAGGAGAAGCCTTAATTGATAGTTAGAGTATAGTATAATGAATCTTGGAGTCGTGCATGCATGTCGAAAAATGATATTTATGTCGAAATATCACTGTGTTTACTCAAGTAGTTTGCAGAATATACACCAAAAGAGAAGATGCCCTTGTTTCGAGAAGAAAACTTCCTTGTGGTACATCCTGGATCAGAGAACACCTTATTTTCATTTGGATTACGCGATTCTTTATCCCCCCCGCAGTATAAAATACCCTCAATCGTGTATCAAGATCCATCATCAAAGGAATACAAGGCTAAGAAAGAAGACAACTTTATCGAAATCAGACCTATAAAACAAAGTAAGATCGTTGATTTGGAAGCATTTAATGCACTATTAAAGGTCATATTGCTGAGTGTAATTTCAAACAATCCAATAATTACCATAAATCAGATTCCTTTGTTACTTTTGGTTCCATCTTCTACTTGGTCTAGGGCAGAAATTGAGTATATAACGAAATATGTATTTGAGACCTTAGAATTGACTGCTTTCAACATATTGGACATTGCCATTGCATCAAATTTTGGAATTGGTACGTCAACAAGCTCATTGGTAGTTAATCTTGGGTCAACCTCGACTGAAATTACACCAGTTATAAATCATCAGAGTATTAAATTTGCTTCTAAATACTTACCTGGAGTGGGGGGTGCAATGATAAACGAACAGTTGAAGAAGTTATTACCTACTCTCAATGACCAGCAAATCGAGGATTTAAAAACATCAGGTATTTATGAAGTCTTGAATAATCATGATGGGACTTTCTACTCTTTTGATTTGAACAATAATTCAGGCGACGACTCTTTTGATGTTGCAAAGCTTGTTACAGAAAGCAATGGGGATGTAAAGGCTCTTGAGAAGAAGATTGAGGAAGAAGAGGAAAAAGAAAAAGAAACAGCACCTAAGAAAAATAGTGAATTAGATAAAAACTTCTTCGTGGATTCAAAAACAAAGGAAAAGATAATGGTAGGAAAGGAAAGGTTCAGCGGGAGTTCTGTATTAGTCTCCGAGTTATCTGAAGCAATTTATAATGCTCTTTTGTATATACCTGATTTGGAAAAACGACAAGAGTGCTACGATAATTTAATCTTTGTTGGGTCTACCTTCAAGATTCCTGGTCTCAAGGATGCCGTTATAATAAAACTAGCTAACGACCATTTAGTTAGGCCAAATAATGAGGATGACGCTCTGAAGTCGATCAATTCTGCAATTGCAGCATATCAGAGAGCAGATGAAGTCTCAGATGGAAACGAACTGGGCTTGGTCACCCAAGTACCCTCTTCTATAAGAGCCTCAAAGTATCCTGAATATTTCCCTGAATGGAAGAACCCAAAGGAGAGAGGAGGTTCTTGGGAGGATTTGTACTTCTTAGGAGGCTCTATATACTCAAAGCAGATATTCGGTGCTAATTCGAATCATGGTCGTGAAATGTTCATTGATACCGAGATATACGAAGAATATGGTCCTCAAGGTATATGGAACGTATCTATTTAGTCTTTGAAAAATATATTTTATTGAAGATTGCACTTAGATTCAATCGAAATAACAAGCAGCTGATAGATTTGACGACCTTTACTTACATAACTATTAAATAATAAACTGTATCAGTATATCTTAAGAAATATAGAAATAATAAAATCTGTTTTAGAACGAAGCATTATCGCGATACTTTAGAAAAACGCGGTGAGATTATTAGAGAGCTAATGAGTTCTAAATCAAAATAAAGGAACTTATGTTAATAAGGGTCTTAGCTAAAATTTACCCAATCAAATATCCGGCTACTTTCACTCACTCATTTACTACAAAGATGCCTCAACAGCAATCTATAGCCAGATTCTTTGGTGGCTCACCAGCTTTGAGCAAAAGAAAGGCAGATAATCATGAAGCGCCTTCTAAGCGACCAAATACTGCAACTACTCCAGAAATTGATGTAAAGAAGGCTGAGATTCCTGAATTTAAGAATGAACATAACCAATCACAAATTAAAAAAGAGCCTAAGATTGATTATAAAGAATGGGAGAAAGACCGAGAAGAGGAAGTTAAAGAATCTCAAATTGAGGAGGCAAAGGAACTTATCGCTGCTACTAAAGATAATCGTGATGTACCACACTTGGATGTGGTGTCAGATAAGATACCTTATGCCAAATTGACCGAAATTTTTGAAACCATAGAGCTGGAGTCTTCACGTTTGAAGATAACTTCTACCATATCGCGTTTCTTCTTCGAAATATTGGAGCACTCAAGTCCCCAGAAACTAGTTAAAGTGGTTTATTTGTTCATTAATAGACTTGGACCTGATTATGAACCGGACTTAGAGCTTGGATTAGGTGAAACACTATTAATTAAGGCTATCAGTGAGTGTTATGGAAGGTCTACTACAAAGATAAAAAAAGACTATCATGACGTGGGAGATCTAGGAACAGTAGCTCAAAGCTCAAGATTGGGCCAGCCTACTATGTTCAAGCCTGCTGCTTTGGATGTAGACACTGTTTTTGACACTTTGAAAAAAATTGCAAAATCTACGGGCAAAGACTCTCAAGCAAAGAAAATATCCACTATTAATAGAATGTTAACAGCCTGTAACTCAAAATCAAATGAAGCCAAATATATAATAAGATCACTCGAAGGTAAGTTAAGAATTGGTTTAGCTGAAAAAACAGTTTTAACTGGATTAGCTCAAAGCTTTATTAACTTTGAGATGAAAAAAACTGGTAAGAAAGTTAATCCTGAAATGCTAGCATCTGCTGAAGATATATTTCGAGAGGCATTTTCACAACTACCAAATTACGAGATTTTAATTACTCAAGCTTTTGAGCATGGTGCATTCAATTTATTAAAGCATTGCCAGATTACACCTGGTATTCCATTGAAGCCCATGTTGGCAAAACCTACAAAATCAATTAGCGAAGTTCTTGATAGATTTCAAGGTGAAGAATTTACATGTGAATATAAATATGATGGTGAAAGAGCTCAAGTTCATTTATTATCGAATGGAGATGTTAGAATATACTCGCGTAACTCTGAGGATATGTCTCAGCGATATCCGGATTTAGTTTCAATTGTTAAAGAGTTTCTGTCTAAGCTGGGCGACGATAAACCAAAATCTTTAATCTTGGATTGTGAAGCTGTCGCATGGGATAGGGAAACGAAAAAGATTTTACCATTCCAAGTTTTATCGACTCGAAAGCGTAAAGAAGTAAATGAAGAAGATATTAAAGTTCATATATGCCTTTTTGCATTTGATGTGCTCTTTTACAATGAGCCACTCATAACTAAAACATTTCAAGAAAGAAGGGAAGTATTATATTCTCAATTTAATACAATAGAAGGCAAATTTCAATTTGCTACTGCAAAAAATTCCAATAATATCGATGAATTGCAACATTTCCTTGATCAATCTGTGAAAGACTCATGCGAGGGTTTGATGGTGAAAGTATTGAAAGGGGCTGATTCTTATTATGAGCCTTCGAAACGATCGAGGAACTGGCTTAAGCTCAAAAAAGACTACTTAGCAGGTGTTGGCGACTCTTTGGATCTTGTCGTCATTGGTGCATATATCGGAAAAGGTAAGAGAACAGGCACTTATGGGGGGTTTCTTTTAGCTTCTTATAACCAAGATACTGGTGAATATGAAACTACCTGCAAGATTGGAACTGGTTTCTCTGAAGAGGATTTAGCCTCGCTTTATACAAAACTCAAGCCTACTGAAACGACCCAACCAAAACCTTACTATGTTTATGATACTACGAATTCTAATGCGGTTCCTGATGTTTGGTTTGAACCTAGTACTGTATTTGAAGTTTTGACAGCCGATTTATCGTTGAGTCCAATCTATAAAGCAGCACATCAGGAGTACGGAAGAGGAATTTCATTGCGGTTCCCTAGATTTATTAGGATTAGAGAAGATAAGGGTATTGAAGATGCAACAAGCTCTACAGAGATTGCTGACTTCTACGAACGTCAAGCCAACTTAAATTAAACCAATGAAAAGTTTTATTTGTATATACATAAATAATTAAAATAAGAATGCTATTAATATAGGACAAGAACGGCCGAAAACGATTATGTCTTTCCATAATTCTTTAAAAGTTCAATACAGAAATAAAGAATTCCCTTAAAAATATAGAAAAATAATTAAAATCTTGATCTGTTATGCTATTTATGCATCCTTTTTCCTGTTTTCCATCAATTTGTTCCTAATTTTGTGTGTCAAAGAAGACTTCGATCTGCCTGAAAAGTTAAACTCGAGCTCATTCTCCGACTCTCGTCTTGATAATGGTGTTGGCAATCCCCTTACATCAAAATCGTCCATCATTGATGCAGAAGAGGCAGAACTTGATGGAATAGTGAAGTCTGCATTATTGACATTCTTATGCAAATTATAATCAGAAAACATGGGAATATTAGTGAATGAATTATCAGAATTCATTAGAGAAATTCCATCTGAAATGGATGAAGAATTTCTATCATTCAAAGACAACGCACTGTAAGAATCATTTGTCGCTTCGCCTGTGACAGTAAATGGCGTTGAAGATTTATCCTGCGTAGTTTCGCTAGACTCAGACTCTTGTCTTTGTGCCTTTCTCTCAGCTTTACGCCTTTGTAATCGTCTGTTTCTCAATTCTTGAGTTTTCATTTCTTCTTCGTCATCGCTATTTGGATATTTAGAATCATCTGGAGACCTAAAGTTTTCTTTGAGTTTCAACAAATTAAAATCGTTTACGAATAATTGCGGTCCAAACGTGTTCACCAAATCAGTAATCTCGGCAGCCAACTCACTTCTAAATTCTTTCAACTCATGAATGGACGAACCAGATATAATTGAAAGATAAAGGGGTCTGATGGATTTGAATATATCTACACCTTGCTCGCCGGTAATCAACGCGGAGTAGGTTACCAAGACTCCACATAAGTATAATAATATGAAGTTTGAAACCACATTAGTACCTAAGAACCTGTCGTAATGATAACAATACCACGAACCTATGGTAGCATAAAAAATGTAGACTAATGGTGCAATACCCATTCCAATTAAAATTTTCCACGTCGCAACAACATCATTAGCTTTTATTTTCACGGTTGAATTAGCCAATGCTGATTTCTTCTTCTTCAGAGAAATGAGTTTGGAAGTCAAAAATACAGGAGAAAATAACACTGCTCCAGGCAAAGCCAACAGCATTAGAAAAACCAATTTCAAAACTCTGTAAATTAAAACTGGAATCACACGCAATTTGTGAGATTCGTCACAATCCTCGACGTGATGATCTGGTAAATACAACTGTTTCAATTTTTCATTATATTTCAAGATTTTTTGCTTCACATCTTGAACCCTAGGCTCATCTTTGAAGGTTTGATAACCCAACACCAATCTTCTGTTCATTTCAACAATTAAAGGTAAAGGTAAGGTGTGAGCTAGATTGCCAGCGTACAACCTTCTTGCCGCCTGAATAACCATAAGTGTCTCATAATCTTCACATGTCACGGTGACTGCTTTCAAACCAGTGGTGATTATATCTAAAAGCTCTTTTACAGACTCACGATTGGTTTCAGGGTTATCATATTTTTCAACTAACGTTTTAGGAACCTCAATTGGTTTTCCAAATTCAACTACAGCTCTAGATCTAAATTTATGAGCATTGAAGTAATTCATACCACATGGGACAATCTTTACATTACAATTTGGGTCATAACTCATCGTGCCAAGGGCCATTATTGCAACTCCGGCCTTCAAAGGAAGTAATTCGGTTCTATCATGCGATCCACCTTCTGGAAATATTCCTATGCAATTTCCCGCTGACAAGTGCTTGAAAACAAGACCGAAGACCTGTTTTTGATCGATTCGGTCCGCCTTTTTGAACGAAGTGCCTGATGATAATAGCTTTCTGATCTGATCAGTGTTTTTAAATTCCTTCCGAATCCTTAATTCGGTATCAGATATGATTTCAGTTATCTCAGTTGCACCTAGAGATTTTGGTAACGCAAGCATACCTCTAGCCATGCATTCTTTAGTAAACCTAGTATTTTTACCTATGACGAGAAGTGGGTCAGATTCTAGGTCCACAAAAATTTTCCCTGTTCCTTTAACTAAATTATCTTGTGCTCTGGCAACTGGAATTGACAATTGGCATCTAGACAAGAAACCAATAAACTTCAATTTGTAGGACTTCGCAGCAATCAAGAACAGAATTCTTCTCTGACTCTCTCTTTTCACCTGATTCATTAAGATCATTGGATCCACAAACTGGTTAGCATGAGGCGCAGCAACAAAGATAACGGGCCCCGAGCGAGGAAGCCTAAATGCACCTCGGGGTCTTATCTCTCTGAAAAAGCAATCAATGGTAACGGTAAACAACCAGAGAATTAAATCATAGAGCCAAAGGCGATACCTTTCGGGAGGTTCATAATCGATACCAGAGTAGTCTTTATTAGAGTTATTGCTAACAGTGCTTGTTACTGGTGTAGCATCTATTTCATTTTTGTCTTGTGTAGATTTCGAAATGCTGTCGTTTTCCATCCTTGAACGCCTTAGAAACTCCCAAGCTACTCTTCACGTTAGAGCTTTGATAGTAAGTTCCGGGCCCGAAGTTAATAAACTTTTATACCAAGTCCCAGAGTGGAGCAAGACTAGCACCTTATATCCTGAGCAAAATGTAATCCCAAAAGAAATAGTAAGAAAACTACGTACGGTTATAGTAAAATTCAAAGGTGACACAAGCTAGGGTATCAATACATGTCGTATATTTGCGATATTATGCGACATATTCATTAGATCCTGCATGGCTTCCGATGAGATCTTTTGACTCCACATATTTTTTGTCTGACTTCGTTCGGGTGACAGGAATCAGCATCCGAGGAATGTGGAGGAAAAATCAATTGCACAAAATATAAGGGACAAACATTCGGAGAGCCTACCAACGATGCCACAGAAACTATAGAGATTGCTTCATACTTCATGGAAAATGGTCAGTACAAAACAAGAACAGTTGGTTCTCTTATTAACTTCCTTATGATTTTATCTTATTGAATAATGCCGCATCAATGCATTAATGTTTCGCATCTGTAAGAGAATCAATTAAGTTCGGTTTGTTCGGCCATCAGAAATATGAAACTAAAAAGTGACTGAAGTCTGGGGAAGATTAAGCTTGGGAGTGCGGATGTGATTATATTCATAGCGAGGAGGTCGCGCTATGCGCCCCACTGGTCACTTTATCTAGTAAATTTCTCTTCGGCAGGCTCGCCATTGGGCTCACAAACTTCCCTCGCTAAATATGCAGCGCACACCTCGGTCCTCGCATTCACAAGCAACCTCTTAAGATTCTATCCCACCCCGCAACACAGTTGATATAAACTGGCAATTTTCCAACTTCTAATCTGTGCAAATATTCTGCAAAGTACTCTAAGTAACGAATATGTCAGAATTGAGCTTTAAAGATAAGGTAGTGGTTGTAACTGGTGCTGGTGGTGGATTGGGTAAGCATTACTGTTTGGAGTATGCTAAAAGGGGAGCAAAAGTGGTTGTTAATGATTTAGGTGGCTCCTTAAGCGGACAAGGAGGTGGATCTAAGGCAGCTGACTTAGTGGTGGATGAGATTAAAGCAGCTGGTGGTATTGCAGTCGCTGATTACAATAATGTCTTGGATGGGGATAAGATAATTGATACAGCAGTGAAGAGCTTTGGTACCGTGCATGTTTTAATTAATAATGCTGGTATCTTGAGAGATGCTCAATTTAAGAAAATGACTGAGAAAGATTTCCAATTGGTAATTGACGTTCACGTAAATGGTGCTTATAAAGCTACGAAGGCCGCCTGGCCATACTTCAGGAAGCAGTCATACGGAAGGATAATTAATACCGCTTCCCCAGCTGGTTTATATGGTAATTTCGGTCAAGCAAATTACTCAGCGGCAAAGTTAGGTTTAGCTGGATTTGCTGAGACATTAGCAAAGGAAGGTGAAAAATATAATATTAAAGCTAATGTTATTGCTCCATTGGCCAGATCTAGAATGACTGAGAAAGTATTACCTCCACCAATATTAGAACAGTTATCTCCATCTAAGATTGCTCCATTGGTCTTATATTTAACTCACGATCAAAATAAATTGAATGGTCAAATCTTTGAAGTCGCTGCTGGTTTCTTCGCTCAAATCAGATGGGAAAGATCGGGTGGTGTGTTGTTTAAACCAGATGAATCATTTACTGCTGAAGTAGTAGCAAAGAGATTTGACGAAATCTTAGATTTCGATGACTCAAAGAAACCAGACCTCTTAAAGAATCAGCATCCATTCATGTTGAATGACTATAACTCCTTAGTTGCTGCTGCTGATAAGTTACCCCCAAACGATGCAAGCGGTGCTCCTGCAGTTTCATTGAAGGGTAAGGTTGTCTTGATCACTGGCGCTGGTTCTGGTTTGGGTCGTGACTATGCTTTATGGTTCGCCAAGTATGGTGCTAAAGTCGTTGTGAATGATTTCAAAGATCCATCAAAGGTTGTAGACGAAATTGTAGCTTCTGGTGGTGATGCTCATGGTGATACACATGATGTTGCAAGTGACTCTCAGGCTATTATAGACAACGTTATTAACAAGTATGGAACTATTGATGTTCTTGTTAACAATGCAGGTATTTTAAGGGACAAGTCGTTTGCTAAGATGACTGATGACGAATGGAACATTGTCCAAAGGGTCCATTTATTCGGTACATTTAACTTGACTAGATTGGCTTGGCCTCATTTCTTAGAGAAAAAGGCTGGTAGGGTAATCAACGTTACATCTACGTCTGGAATTTATGGTAACTTCGGTCAGGCTAACTATGCTACAGCAAAAGCGGCAATTTTAGGTTTCTCTAGAACCATCGCCATTGAAGGTGCCAAGAGTAACATTAAAGTCAATGTAGTTGCTCCTCATGCAACTACTGCTATGACTTTAACTATCTTTAGAGAGGAAGATAGAAACCTCTTCCCACCTGATTTAGTCGCTCCTTTATTAGTTTATTTGTCGTCTGACGAGGTTCCTGTTACCGGTGAATTGTTCGAAGTAGGCGGTGGATGGATTGGTAATACTAGATGGCAAAGAGCCAAGGGATCTGTAAGTAGAGAGGAAAATGTCACCCCTGAGTTTGTCAGAAACACGCTAGGTGATATCACTGATTTCAGTACTGGTACTGCTAACCCAAAGAGTACGACTGAATCTTCCATGGCTATTTTGAGTGCTGTTGAGGGCGATGATGATGATGATGATGATGATGAAGATGAAGATGAAGATGATGAGGATGAGCCTTTAGATGATCCTAAATTTACTTTCACTGATAAAGAAGTCATATTATACAATCTCGGACTTGGTGCAACTGCTAAGGAATTGAAATATGTATACGAGAATGATAGTGATTTCCAAGTCATCCCTACGTTTGCTCACTTGCCAACTTTCAATTCAGGTAATTCTCTGTACTCTTTCTCCAAATTGTTGAAGAATTTCAACCCTATGTACTTATTGCATGGGGAGCATTACCTTAAAATAGAAAAATTCCCAATTCCCACTGAGGCAACTATTGAGACCTTCTTCACACCTTTGGAAGTAATTCAGAAGGGATCGAACACAATCGTTGTTCAAGGTTCAAAGTCTGTTGACGTGAATACCAAAGAAACGTTGTTTTCTAATGAAGCAACCTTTTTTATTAGAAAATGTGAAGGTGAGACTAAGAAGTATGCTGAGAGAAATTCCTTTGCTACTTCACAGTTCATATCACCATCTACCGAACCTGACTTCACAACATCTATTAAGATTTCAGAAGACCAAGCAGCATTATACAGATTATCTGGTGACAGAAACCCATTACATATCGATCCAGCTTTCGCTAAAGGTGCTGGATTTGATAAACCAATCTTGCATGGTATGTGTACTTACGGTTTATCTGCGAAGGCTTTGTTAGATCAGTTTGGTCCTTTCACTGAGATTAAGGGTAGATTTACTGGTATTGTTTTCCCAGGTGAAACCTTGAAACTTCTTGCTTGGAAACAAGGCAACACTGTTTTATTCCAGGTTCAAGTGGTGGAGAGGAAGACGATTGCCATTAACAACGCGGCAATCAAGTTACTTAGCAACAAGTCAAATCTTTGATTTCGTTTACTTTTTATGTTTATTTAAAACCATTTTGAATATATTTTTGATCGATTTATCTTACATGAGTAGCTACATTATATTTTCTAACTCAATGTTTGTAACAAAACCGTTTTATTGTATACTTAAGGATGCCGTATAGAAGTAATGCGTAGCTTGCTCGCAATATGCTCTTATTCATTAAAATAGCTTTCTCTACCTGAGGAGAGCAATGATCTGGGACCTGAGTTTAGCTTAACGCTATTAGGATAGGGTACTGAAAAGTCAACAGGAACCTCATTAATTGGATCAATAATAGAAGATTCCTTCCCATTTAAGCATAACTCATTGGTCGCAATAGGTTCCATTGTCGACAACGGAGAACTTATAGTTGGTGAAGTAACTGATATACCCGTAGACTTAGAAATCGTACTTACATTCATTTGGTTTGTACATGACTTGGTGCTTGGAAATTTGAATGACGAAATAGGCGAATTTTTCAGGTTTTGAACGGGAATTAGGGTGCCTTTGCCACCTTTAGAACTTACTGCCAAAGTTTTGCTTCTAGGTAATGCTGGAGGTAAACCGAGAGGTTTCCTTGACATTGGATTCAACACAGATGATTTTATTGGAACATGTCCACAAGATTGATTATTTCCTGATGTTGCTAAGTTTCTCATATAGGCTGTCAAATTTGAAGACTTAATGTCATATTCGTCTGTAGGTGAAATCAAGGAATCAGAAGAGGAGTTGGCCGTGTCAATGCCCACTGAAGATGACGAGTCCATTGAGAATGAGGACGAAGAAGCATCACTTGCATAGGAGTAGAAACCTCTGTGGTCAGGACCAAATGAAGAAAAAGGAGGAACCAAGTCATCCACCGAAGTTGTTGCAGATACATTTTCACTTCCAGGTACGGGTGCATATACATCATTGGACTTGTTAAATATAGATTGATCCGAAGAAATGGATGAGCATTTTAACCTTGAAGAAGAAGCGCCGCTTAAACTCGACTTGTGCCTTTTCAATATCTTCAAATTTTGCGTATGAGAAGTAGTTGTGGAGTAAGAATGTGATCGAACATGTGTATTCGCAAGCGAATGATTATGAAAAAAGTAATTTTGTGATTTGGTCCTCGTTAATTTATTTGCTTGTCTCACTTTATTCATTTCAGATTCACACCTTTCTTGATAATTCACATCATTCATTTCAACATAGCCTTGTGGAATGCAGAACAATTTAAACTTGTCGAAAAACCTTTTATAACCTCCAGAAAGAATGACAATATCTGGATAAGATAATTTAGGATATTCATGACTGTTGATTTGCCTGTCGCACTTTCTTAAGTATTTAGCCATGTTCGGACCTCTAAAACTACTAAATTCGCAATGGAATACAAGTAATTGTTTCTTGTCGTTTATCTTTGACCTTTCAAGGAATTTTGATTCCAATTCTTTCTGACAGGAAATGTTGATGGCACCGTCAATATGCCCTCCTTCAAATTCGTAGCTAAACCTACAATCGACTATGATAACCTCATCAAATTCATGTTTATGATGACCTTTCATAATACTAATCATCTCATCTTCGTCGATCCTTGGAAGTAAATCGTCATCAACTTTAAATGTTTTAATGGACGTTTTGTGCAAGTGACAGTTGTCTTCCATGAAAAATCCTTCCTTTTCCTTAGTTGTTTGAAACAAGGAGTGCGTTCGGCGGAATTCTCTATGTATATTGTTGGACTGCCTAATTTGAGTAGGCGATCCCACGGCGTCATTTTCGACCACATCGCTTTCGTTATCGTCAGGTTTCTCAAAGATATCAAGATTTCTAGCTTCAGTACCTTTGAGCGAACCCTGCTTGGACACAGACTGGCACATATTCCCCAGCCCAGCGCTAACTGTATTTTCTTTGATCAGTTTTTTAGGAGATGCTGCACTGGTAAAGAATTTTGAAGTTTCTGATACCGCCGTCATAGATCTTGTAATACCCTTGGCTGTCCACTTCTTCATACTAGGAAATACCAAGTTGGAAATATTTCTCAATGCTGCTTTGTTCAAGATTGGCGACCCTGCGCTCAATTCGTCGTCTGTTGTCCTGTCACAAGGTGAATCAAAGTAAGAGCTTAGTGGTCTGTCTCTTTTTCTTTGTTCCGCTTCCAATGGCGTTTTTACCCTGAAATCCCCTCTGTACTCTTCATCACTTTTAATCATGATTGTCGTGTTTGTGGTTGAGGTAGTGATGTAGTGTGCGAGTAGCGAATGATGGGCACACTAGTTAGTAAAAATGTATCAAATGAGTGTAAGAGCGGATTACTCCACGTTTCTTTAGGAATTCAAAGTGATTGTTGGCAGGTCTGTGTAAAACTGATCTATGACAACCGCTCACTTAAGCTTTCCTTGAAGTGATAGTTTGGCACTTAATTAGCGAGCGTAGACCGGTGTCTTCCTGCTAAAGTGGTGTCCTGCTGAAGCGTTACGCGGCTGTAGCAGTATCCACTGGAGCTAGGTCAATAAACAAACCAGATTGAAGAATAAGTCTAACAGACAGTTTCTAATATCTACAAAAACATTGACTCCTTGTCAGCAACTTTCTAAGTTAACACATTTATATCAGCAAGTCTCTGTTTCACATCCACTAGTTGTGATTGGAACCAATTCCATCCCGAAGGGACATCGGGTTGCTGTCTGGTGTTATAATACGCGTTGAGCACAAAGCATGTGTTTACCTTTCGGATACAATAGGAAACACCAAACAATGCGAAGGAGAGAAACAAAACGCAAGGACAGAAGAGACATGCACATATACTGCCAAGTGTTGAGGTAAGTTTGCACAAACTTCTGTGATTGGAGTGACCCGCTGCAGAATATGACCGCATAGGATTATTAACTGACTGCAGCTGTAACTATGACAGGAAATCCATCAACTTTGTTTATACGCGGCTGTCCATGTTTTGATGCTTTTCATGTTTCATATATGATTCAGTCGTATTTCTGATCACAATAAGTTACTAGCTACACCTTGATAATGTTGCGGTGGGTTACTATGCCTACTATTGAGCATGAGGGGTTTGATAAATTACTATGGAATTGAAGCGACTCCACGCCAAAAACCTTCATGGGGAAGTGTTATGAGAATCGCGAATAGTACCGAAGATATTTATAGTGACAAATAATTATACATATAGAGGACGTCTCAGTAAACATAGCGGATTTCACTCAAAGCGCCTGGAATTCGGTCTTATGCATAGCGCTGGGCTCATGAAGTAACGTTTCAGAGTGTGCTTATTCACCGCTATTTAAAAGACACGTAACTTTGGCGCAACACCGGACAGCACCAACTAAGTGGTCCTAGGCAGCCATAAACGCTGATCATTACTTAGCAGTGCTTTGTACTTACCGTAGCTCATCTAAATAATCGTGCATGGCTCTGAAATTGCTAACGGTTTCTTCGTCCTGCACTAGAGTATCGTTGGCATTCTCTTCATCTGTGGGTTCATCGCTTTCCGGATACAGCAGTCTTCTTTCTTCTCTAGACTGATCAAGCTTTGATTTGTTTTTGGACACGAGCGAAACATTATCATCCGTAAGATATGCATGAAGGTTAAGAGACGAACTTGAGCTGGCAATTCTTGTTAAAGCATTTGAAGACGACGAAAGCGAGTTTTTGCGTGAGCTTGTGTGAGTGATCTGACTATTCGGCGACAGTAATGGCGTACCACTTCCAAATATAGGTGGGGGTTCTATAAAATCAGTGGAGGCACCTTCTGTCGAATATAGTGATCCAATCGTATGCTGCTTTTCTGCATTCTTATCACGTTGCTTGTTTTTTGCAAAAAATCTCTTCGATGGACTGAAAAACGATTTGATAGATGTCGGAGTACCAGCTCCAATCGTAACTGTTTGGCTGTTGGTTGGAGTACTGGGCGAATTCTTATGAGAGCTGTTCTGAGTGGAAGAGCTTACGCTCTGTGATCTAAGCGCCATGTTATCATGTGGTCGAGTTTCGAGGATCAACGGAGAAGGTTTTAAATTTTTCGCTGACATACTCTTAGTATCAGCTAGAAGACTCGAAGTATCTATGTCTTCAAGTTCTTCACCATAATCGCTCCCAAATGATGAGGAATCGTCCAAATACGAGTCTAGGAGGTCATCAACTTGTTCTAAATCCAATAAGTTACTAGGTTGTGGCGTTGCAGTGTCGGGTTTGCTCTCTTTTCTAGAAGGCAACACTTTTGTAGGACGCGGAGTCTTGGGGTCCTGTTTACCTGTAAAGAAGTGCTTGATTTTGCCTGTTAGTGATGTATCGTAATTGCATTGCTTTGCTATTATTATCTTATTAAAACCCAAGAATTCTTCCCGCTGCTTATCATTCAAATCAAACAGTGTAAACCTATGCTCCTTGATCTCTCTGATTGATAGGCGTTTACTTGGGTTTTTCTCTAACAATCCAGTTATTAAGCTTTTCAAGAATTTTAACTCTAAAATATCACTTTCAGTAGTCCTAGATGCCTTTTTAATTACAGGAAACTTTAGCCTTTCATTGACGATATTTTTAAAAAGATCGAATTCATTGTGGCCATCAAACGGAAGATTATTAAATGCTAGACAGTAAAGAATGACTCCAAGAGACCATATGTCAATCCTGGAATCTATTTTAACTCTGTTATCCATATCTGATATCATAGAGTACCTGTTGTTGACGAACTGGCATAGTTCTGGTGCAAAAAAAGCAGGAGTTCCCATTGTTTTGCCAAGTTCTCTGTCGTCATTTATATTATTTTCAAGAATAAGGCTAACTCCAAAATCTGAAATCTTGATTGTATTATGTTCATCTATCAACAAATTAGAAGGCTTCAAATCTCGATGTATTATCCTCTTAAAGTCATGCAAATATTCTAGGCCATTGATTACATCTCTTAGTATCTTGTTCATTGTCAACCCATTCTTTTTATTGTATTTCTCATTATAATGGTTATATCGCCTCCAATCTATATCTCCAAATTTACAATACTCTAAAATCAATAAAATCTTATCAAATTTTAAATCATCTATAACTTGATGTAGGTTCACAACATTTGGGTGATTACATTCTTTCATAATCTGTATTTCCCTCTTTATTTTTGTAGTGTGACTCAAATAAGTTCTTGTAATCAATCTTGTCTTGTCGATTCTATTAATTGTCTTAATCGCTACGTATTGAGCTTTATTTCTTAAGTCTTCCGCTAACAATACTTTCCCCGATTGCCCCTGCCCTATCTTTCGGACAATTCTATATCTATCATTGATGACTTTTTTAGCAGTTTGGGGATCGCTTGTGATTGAAAGTTGTGATACGTCCATTGGTATCGGTACGAATTGTCTTTCAAAATAGCTCAGAAACTTCTTTTGAACTTTAAAGGAACATATGCATTGAATTAATTAAATAAGACTGTAATTATTGCACTAGCATAAAGAATTTGTTTTACTTTATCTGCTATCTGATAAACCGTAAACTGAATATCGGATCGTCTAGAGAAAAAAAAAATATAAAAAATCATCCTTCTAACAATAGGTAGGCATTATCTATATTACAATATATATTATACATCTATAAGTTCATTATTTCTGGCTTCGTCTTTGACTTTGTTCATCAGTCTAGTTTCGTCGTTCTCCTCATTAAGCTCTTTGATAACATTCTCCTCCTCTTCAGTTAAGCCGGTCAAATCTGGCGGAATTTCATTCATTTGTACAGAAGGTGCATGATTTAGATACCTTAGCTGTTCCAAAATAGTCTGAGTGACGCTTTCCAAGTATTTCTTAGTATTTTTATTGTCAAACCGACCATCTAATTGAGGATGAAGCGAATAATCGGGACCAAACCAGTCATATGTAGGTATGTAGTTTGGAATTTTCGGATCTAGTGTCAAGTCGTTCAAGACGGAAGTTTCATAGCACCATAAGCGTGAAACATTCCTTGGCGTATATCCACCTCCTCCCACTACTAGCATTGGTATATTAAATGATTTCATGAATTTCACACATTCTCCATGCGCTCTTATGTTCAAATTGAAGCATCCTAGCCTGTCAAATCCAAGTGAGTCTGCTCCACATTGTTGTACTATACATGTTGGCCTGAACTTTGTCACCAATGGGTCCATAATTGATTTGAATAGTCTCACGTAAGATTCATCATCTATTCCATCTCTCAAAGGAACATTCACCGCAAAATTCTTACCATCGCCCATTCCAGTCTCATCAACAGATCCAGTTCCAGGAAAAAACTCTCCATTAAACTTATGAAATGAAACAGTCATCACTCTGTCGGTCAAATAAAAGGCTTCCTGAACGCCGTCTCCATGATGTAAATCGATATCAATATACATCACTCTTGGATGAACTCTTAACAAGTTTAATATACTTAACACAATATCATTAACATAACAGAAGCCACTAGGTTCATATTTCTTAGCGTGATGCAATCCACCAGACCAGTTGATCGCAATATCTGACATTCCACTAATTAATTTTCTAGTGGCATCCAAAGAAGCGCCAGCATATATTGAGGAATAGTCATACATCCCATCGAACACTGGACAATCATCTCCAATATTAAACTGAGCTAGTACGCTTCCTTTCAACTTTGCAGCTTTTTCAGGAGTGATTGTTTGTAAAAAGTTGACATAATCCTCAGCATGAAATTCTAATAATTCATCTTTCGTAGCTCTTCGAGGTTGGTAAAGGTCCATTTGTTCATATAACTTGTATGAAATCATCAAATGGTCAGTGAGGAGTAACCTAAATGGTTTCATGGGATGATGAGGTCCAAAATGGTACCTGCTGACCTCTGGATTAAAGTGGTAAGATACATTCTTTAGGTTCCTTTCTGAGTTTAAAAAATATGACGGTGTATTTTTTTCTGTCTTGCTATCCGTTTTGAATGTATCACTTCCATTTATAGGTATGGGCATCTTCCACTAACCCTTCCTATGTATATGTAACCTTTCTGTAAGTCTATTTAGAGTCTTATTTTTTTAACTTATTTTTGTCGTACGAAAGAAAACGACATTGATGAATATTCATTAATGTCGTCCATAACGACATTTTAATATATCTAAATGTTCTTGCCACTCAAGCGCTCTTTTAACACTAACTATAAGATTTAAACATCCAACCAATCCAAAATGTCAAGTATGTATTATTAATAGATTGTTCAGCTTCAGGATTTGGAGTACTAACATATCAGGTTCTGCTGGTTTCGATAGACATATCACAATATTTTCTCCGGAAGGGAGATTATACCAAGTAGAATATGCATTCAAGGCGATCAACGCACCAGCTATCACCTCAATTGGAGTTACTGGTGAAGACTCTGCCGTTTTGATCTCTCAAAAGAAGATACCAGATAAGTTGTTAGACACTAAGACGATCTCGTATATATTTAAAATCACGCCGTCGATAGGAATGGTTGCTACTGGTTCGATCTCCGATGCCAGAGCACAAGCATTAAGGGCTCGTGCCGAAGCCGCAGAGTTTCGTTACAAATACGGGTATGAAATGCCAGTTGAGAGTTTAGCGAAAAGAATTGCAAACTTGTCCCAATTATATACTCAAAGGGCATATATGAGACCTCTAGGAGTTGCTTTGACTTTCTGCCAGGTTGATATCGAAGATGAGAATAGAGGACCCCAGATTTTTAAATGTGATCCAGCTGGATACTTCACTGGCTACAAAGCTGTTGCAACGGGTCCTAAACAGCAAGAGGCTACTACGTACTTGGAAAAGAAATTCAAAAAGATAGACCATGTTAAAGGTGACTGGAAAGCCACTGTAGAATTTGCGATTACAGCTTTGGGTACTGTTCTTGGAACGGAATTTAGAAAAAATGACATTGAAATTGGTGTTGCTACTGAGGAAGGATTCCGTATTTTAACGCCTGACGAAATTGATGAAAGATTGGTTACAATTGCAGAACAAGATTAATAAATAATCTTTCCTATTTTTTCTCATTACTAGAATGAATGTAATCTATTTTTTATAAAGCGTCCTACGTGTAAGGATAAGTGTGAGAATGTAGATATTCTGAAACTTTTTTTTGAGTATGGAAGAAGCATACTAATTCGTTCACCAAACATAAGGAATAAATAAATAGGGACAAGCTTCAAGATACCTATCCCAGTCTTTTCCGTATTTCCTCTTACATTTTCTCATGTCCCTATATGCCCTATGAACTAAGACAATAAAGAAGAAAACAGGAAAAAACCAAGGAAAAGGTGATCCAAAACCACAAATTAATCCCCAGGTTAATGCTTGACAATAATCTGCAGTATAATGCATTTTTCTGGCGTAAACATACCACCCGTCGGTCAACAATAGTGATCCATTCTCACATTTAATATATTTCGGATTAACCAAATCAGAGTATGGTAAATATGGGAAAGTTTTACGAACCTTTGTCATTCCAGCCATTTGCTTTCTAAAAGAGTTCTTTTGACGATTTCCGGTATCGAAGAAATAATATGCAACAGATAAGAAAATGAATAAGAAGATATTGTAGCCGGTGCTCCATTGGTATTCACTTGGATCATGGTAAGCTAGATAAAGAATGCAATGACAATATGTGAAAGGCACTCCTGCAATGTTCCAGAAAAGAAGCATAAATCCAAACTTCTCGTATGCCATATCCCAAGTTGGTACTATCAATTCCTCACCTTTTGCACATGCATTAGCATACAACCAATGAGCATATAATATGAAAATGGCTTGTGGAGAAACATATCCATACTCATCAAATTGTTTCAAAACAAGGGCCAAAGATAAGAAAAACAAAATGAACCAGGGGATGCGTACTTCAAAAAACATCTTAAGGTCCAAGTATTTTCCAATTCTAGGATTCAATGGGGCTCCCATAAATATGTCATAAAAATGATTGCCTGTCATGCGGTGGTAGTCATGGTTGACATACAAACAGTATACGTATAAAGATGCCGATAAGACGATACCGTACGTAATTGCGGTGGTCATTATTTCTCCAAAATGATCTATGATATATGGTAATTTGAATAGACCGGTGAAATGAAGAAAAAGTACTAACACAATTGAAGTGTAAAAGGACCACACGGCATTGCAATAGTAAGGTAATTGTTTGTTGTTCAAGTGAGCCAATGGTTGACCTTTGGTCCAAAAACCAGGCAATGTCAAATAGAAAAAAGCTTGAAGCACGATAAAGAACGTAAACAAGAACCAAGTTTGGAAAGAGGGAATTCCATATTCAACAATGTAACTGAATAATTTCTTGAAAAAGTATGTCCAGCTCTCATTCAATCCAGGAAGAGCTGGATATCCATCGTAAAACTCTGCACTGATCCACATGTACCACATTAAAAGCGGAAATCCAACCATCATTCCAATCGCACCAGCTGGTCCTCCAAACTCATATTCGATATCTTTCTTTGCTAAATATCCTTTAGGTGTCTTGTCTTCCTCGGCCATTACGGGTTCTATGACTTCTTCAACCGAATCAATTTCAATGTAAGGAGTGTTATCTAGTTCCAGTGTCATTTCAAATTAACTTGTAAGAGAAGAAAAAAAAAAAAAACAAACCCTATACGACAGGTGTAGCAAAATCAACTTTCGGATACCCTGTCTCTTTCGCAGTCTCGTATAATTTTTCATTTATTTGAGCTATATGCCGTACGGATAGTACTAATTTGAGTCATGTGACCGGAGGCTGCAAAATCGGTTTGCTCTTGAAACTGTATCAACTCAATTTAATAAACTTAATACTGGAACTTATATACCAATCTATACTAGCTAAAGCATACAATATCGTCAATTTCATCCTTCTCAGGGCCCTTGCTAGAAGTCAAATGTTGTTGGTTATTCAGAAAAGTGGTCTTCGAAGCGAGGTTCTCTTTTGTTTTTTGAAGCATTGATAATACTGAATAAGCACCACCATTTCCAAGCTTTGTAAGGCCCAAAAAGAAAAGCTCTAGTTTCTCAAATTCCAATTCATTGTCTATGAGTCTGGCACATATCTTAAAAGGTGATTGAATCATTACACAGCGAGTATCAAACTCGCTTTCAAGAACGTAATAGTTCTGAGTCTCAACTAAAACGTTGGAGTAGTTATTCTTATAAGATGGGTCTTTATATCTCACGAAGAACAAATAGCTCATAATCCTCCTAGTCAAATCCTTTACCAAAGGGTGGCTCGGTTGAAGATGAAGCATTCCTTTCCCTATCAATAACTTCATATATTGATAGTCAACATGTATCTGCTCAGATATATCATACCATGAATAGTATATGACATTGCCACTAGGTCCAGTGATTTTACCATACGCACTTGCTGGGAGCTCCAACGACCTCTTTGGATTCTCTGGGTGTGCTGGACTACCCTGTGGAATAATAAATGAATTTTTTGAAACGTTAGGAACGATCTCAAATTCCCTTGCTCTGTAAATTAATGCCATTAGTTTAGCAAAGCTATCTACTGATAGCTGCCATTCTTTGTTGCACCTTAAGGAGTCTAGGATTTGCATTAGTTCGTGTGTCAATCGTACGACGTTCATACTATAACCAAGAAATAAGTTAAAGTCTACGGGGCTGGTTATCAATAGTTTCAGTCTTTTGAGTGCAAAATGAAACTGTGGGTTATGCTCCTTAGAAAAATATCCCGTGTCACTAAATATAAGATCGGCATGTCCTCCGTAATTGACATCTGCATCTGTGCTATCTTCGACGCATACATCCTTAACCTTGGTGAGTGTTCCGCCCTTTGTGGAAGTAATTCCTGCGGTGGATTCGATTGCAAAAAACCATGTTTTTGCTAATGCTAACCCACTTGAAACGTGTTGAGTATTCTTAGATTCTGTCAAGGATGAATATCTTATCAACAAGTCTCTAGCCCCTCTAAGATGTGTTTTCCAGGTGACAATATTTGAATTCTTTACTTGATACATTGCAGTGAAATTTGAAGCCAAAACTAGATCAGTAAGTAATAGACTTGTTATTTCATTATCTGAATCCAGAATTAGCTTATCACCGGATGCAAATGCCTCATTTAAAAGCCTCATGCAAATTATGGTACAATTAGACCCGAACAACGCATGATCATCATTTCGAGTTTGATTATAGTGTATAGTTGCCGAGATTGTCAAAAGAGCAGCTAAAAGATACGAGCAATTCCTCAGATGAACTAAAAGCAAGTTCATGACCTCATTTGATTCAATCGAAGATGCAAACGGAAATATGTGATAAGAAATGTTTGTTTTCACAAGTGCGTTTAAATACTTGATGTGTAACTGTGATAGATTATATTGGATCTCAATTTCCTTTAATAAATTCGAATTTGACAGGCTTGACTCATTATCATTTAAATCATCATAGGATTTGAGATCGTTAAATTCAAAATAACCATCATCTTTTATTGGTGAGTAATGATTACCGTCAAATATGTGAGATCCTATATCGGGAGTCTTGAAAAGGTCGCCTAGCACTTCTCCACTGCTATTTACATTCTCAATTTTTTCAGTACCCAATATGTTATTAAGTTCATTAATTAAAAGCATAGCTTCGTCGAAGATACCTTGCATTTCAATGACACCATTCTTGTCAGTGACAGGGTCATTTGAATCATTTCTAATCTCATTATTCAGGCTATTGAAGTTAAAATCGCAATAATTTACTTTTTTCTTTGAGGAGTCGATAAAAGCCGTGTCCATGACCATGTGTCTTGTATGATTAGAGTCTAGGATTACAGGATGTGCAACAATTTGGTCTTCTTTTAAGTTAGATAAATTTTCATTCAAAAATTTTGGCTTGTGATTATCAGTAAAACTCTCTGAAGGCTTATAAAATCTCATTTGAATATCTTTCCCAGGTCCCTTTGAATTTTGGCAATAATCGTTTACATTACCTTGAACATTATCGGATGTCTCCTTAACAATAGTTTCAAACTTGAATTCTTTCACGTTATAGATACATTTCTTAGTTAGCCTGATACAATTTTTGCAGGACGGTTTGCTTTCATCGCATTTCATTTTCCTTCTTTTACATTCCTGACATCCTTTTCGACTATATTTTCTCTTCTTGATCTTGGGCCTATGATCTGCAATTTTTTCTTGAGGCTCATTATTATGCAATATAAAACTTCGTTTTGTCTTACCGTCACATTTCATTACGTCGACATTGCCCATCACTGGGTCTATACTAAGCCTCCAATAGCCTTCACTAATGTTTCTTTAACTCTATTTCTGGCAGCACGAAGGTTATCTTGATTTTGATAATGCGAATCTCACCACTCATTTGATACATGCAGTATTCCATTTTGTGTCACTACTGCAGCAATTGGCTCTGGCATCCAACCTACTAAACGAAATATACATAAATTACTGTACACCTAAATACATGAGATGAATTTTAATCTAATTTAAAAATTCACAGAATGACACTGTTTTCAGGACTTCTAAAGCTAAAATTTAGAGGGCAAACCTCTCTTTGATGTTGAAGTCAAGAAATAAAAAAAAAAACAGAAAGCTCATGGTAGCACTGAGTATCATTCTAGAAAACTTAAGTAGCTCACACAATAGGTTGAAGTTTTGCCATAATTCTTCTCCCATGGGGAGTATTTCTAATGTTGAGTAATAAGGGCAGGAGAGCCTCTGAGAGCCTAGTGGCTTGCGAACCATTTGCAACATCTAAACTTGTTTGAAGCACATAATTTCCAAATGGATCACTTAATAGATCAGAGAATCTATCCTGGTGCTTGAGGAGTTCTTCAATCAAAGTATCAGTGAGCTTTCTTATTCTAAGCGATTTTTCGATAACATTAGATCCAAACTTATGTAACGACAAGGACATTATATTGGCCGTAATCGTTCTGAATATAAGTTCTATGGATTCATCATCACCTTTTGCTAAGACGTACTGTACAACATAGTTACCAAAGGGATCCAACGATAGGCTAGTAACATTCTCTGATACTTTGAGGGATAATTGCTTGCGTTGTAGCTCATTTCCATGGTCCAAACACCTTTGGAGCACGCAACATCCATGTCTGTGGGTAGCTATCTCTTTGCAGTAAGGTGCTGCTGCATCAAAGATGAACTGATTCAGCTTGGACTCCAACTTCTGTAAACATTTTTGAACAACATGGTTTCCATTTAAATCTGTAGATAAAGATACAACATGTGGTGCAAACGAGGCAATTAATATGTCGGATTCTTCATCGGTCGAAATACATTCAATTAACTTTTGCAATGCCCTTGTGCCGTGTGGGTCTAAAGCAATTTTAACGAAGTGTGGAGCCGCATTCTTGACTAATATTGTTCTTTGATCAGATGTAACATTTTCGAACAATTTCTGAACCAAGTAGTTTCCAAATGGGTCAGTCATAAGTTCCACGATTTTTAAATAAATCTCATTGAAAATAAGAGTAGCAGCTACGAGGTCACCTTTAACTTTCCTATTTTCTGAATCCCTGGATATATCGAGCTGTCGTTGTAGAAATCGGCAACCATGCTGGTCTTTGCATAAAGAAAAAATGTTTCCTACGAAGTCTTCCAAAACTGCATTAGCATATCGTGCGCTTTCTTCACCCTTTCTTCTATTACCACCGTGCATCTTACGATTGGAATCTGAGTCGTGGCCATTGCGGCGATGATTATGGTAGCGATGGGACGCAGCACCACCATAATGGGGAGCTGGAGTTCTATTGTTATCATTATAGATCTTCAGACCCTGATTTGTAACTGTCGAAAACATAGCTTGCAGTGGGGGCCTTCCAGAAACGGAATGTTGGTTTTGATTCCATGCATTATTCAATTGAGGTGGTGACATCATGCCTTGGTAAGGGAATGAAAACCCTTCATTCAATAGTTGTCTGTGTACCAATTCTGATGTTGAAATAACATTGTTAGCGTTATTAGGTTTTCCATCGTTACTTCCTCCAATTGTTTGGAAATCAATGGTAGAAGTAGGAGTATTCGAAACAGAAAACGACCTTGATGCAAGGCTCTGATGACCGATAGGAGTACTAATAGCATCAGTTTGAAAAGAGCTGTCAACTTCGCTTTCTGGTGAACTACCGTCAATCTTGTGTTGGGTATCAGAAACAGTACCATAAGGAGAAATCCCAATGGGAATGTGAGATAAGGAGCCTCCAAATCCCAAATTATTGGGCGAAGTGGAAAATTGATGCAAAGACTGCAGTACATCAGGAGTGGCATCTTTCTTCACTCTGTCTTCTGGTAGCTCGAAGGGTTTCACTGAGAGAGCAAAGTCATTGGAGTTCATTTTTGCTTTAGAGTTCGCATTATTCATTCCAGCAGAGTTTGCATTATTATAAGAAAAAGGTGGTGCCGAAGATGGGACATAAGTATTCCTCCATGTTGAGGAAGGGGTATTTCCCTGAATAAATGCAGATTGGCCAAAAGGTCCCGCATTATTTGGAGTTAAAGAACCCTGATGCTGAAGACCATAGGGATAAAACTGTAAATTGAAATCCCCGTACACCAAAGGTTGGTTCTGGAGATGATTCTGATACTGAAGGCTAGTAGTGTCGACCGCATCCTTATCATCAGATGATCCATTGCTTTCTTTGCCGCCATTTGAGACGTCATAATCGTCGTCCAAGTCAAGATTCCCTAAAGCACCTACAAAATCCAAATCAGCTGAAGTCGGGGGATTTGCTGACATGGAAGGAGATAAATCTACTGCACCAGCTACCAAATCACCTGCACTTCCACCACTTACTGATCCAACCGGTGTAGCCTCAGATTTGAAAAAATTCGAAGTATCCTTGTGGAAAAATGAAGAACCTCCAACACTGCCGCCACCACTCATTGACACAGATCTAAGAGGATTCGACTTGCCATCTAACTTAGGAATAGCATGGACTTTGCCTAGCGTCTCGTTTTCTTTAACAGGTGAAGATATTGATGCAGATCGTGTTTGTAAGTTAGAAGTCATGATCTTTCCTTGAGTTTTACCTCTCCTTTATGCATTCAAATATGACTCTTATAGAAAGACAACGAAATGAAACTAAACACACTTAACACAAATCACTAAATAAACCTCGTCTTCTTTTTCTGATACACCAAAAGTATCACGAATTATACGTTATGAACAATATGACAACCAATAAAAAAAATGAACAATGACGAAATGATAACCAATTAATGTACACGGAAAATTCTATTCCTATTAAAACAGAATGCAAGGGTCTATTTGGTCGAGTTATATGGCAATTGTATCGTACCTGACTTACAGATAAGACTTAGTAATATCTGTCTCAGTGTGGTCTTTCGGGCAAAAAAATTGATCTGTTCCCTAGTCTCGATATTTTTTCTTTCATTTTGTGCTCTAGAGAATCTCGTCCTGTTGGGCACGTAACCTTAAAGATAAAACCCCAGGGGACAAACTACCGGGAATGTAACTAGGATGATGGTGTCCTATATAACTCTATACTGGCACCGAAATGCTCAAAGTTACTCGTTAAAAGTTACCTACAATTCGCCCCTATACTCTCCAGACCTAAAACATGCTTTTAGAGAGCCACTTAGTGACGAAAGTAATTCAACAGGAAGTGTATAGAGATAAAATGGCATCTTTTAGAAAGGTAACAAGCAAATGTCAAGTACAATACCCCAAGATTTGTTTGAAGATTGCTGTGCTGACCAAATGCTGCTCTAATATTCTTTTGAGGTGCACCAAGATTTCTTTTCGTTTCTTTTCTATGGTTGCGAGATTGCGACCTCCGCTAAGCTTACCCTTACATCATTACTTCACATTAAGAAGTGTAGACTAAGGCAGATAGACTAAGAGTTGAAACTCTACCATTCAAGCTCCTTCATTCAAAAGAGATAGAAAGATCAAATGTTGACTAGAATTAGGTAGTTCAATTTACTAAAACTTACATAATACTTCCTCTAACAACTTTCGGTTATTATTGCAAAAAAATCACAAATTTACCTTAAACGTGCTCAACCTTTTAATTTCCGACAACTTGCAAAAGCAATTCCACAGCTTTGACTAAATTGCATCGTCATCATATACTGAATCACTTACAACTGATTTTAAATACTATTATCTATTACTTTGACTATAATACGAAATTAAATATTAGAAACTAGACGGAATTGGGAATCAAAATGCGGATAAAAAAAAGAGTTAATAATAAATGAGTGTTTCGGTTGCAGTCAAGGAGCAAAAGCCCTCATTAGGAATAAAAAATCAATTAAAGTAAACTCAAGGCAGTAAGTTAACTTAAGTAGATTTTTCGTGTTGAGTAGATACTCTTTGCATGGAAACCAAGAAATCTTCGAGAGATCTGTGATCTCTAGAGGGAGTTGGTTTTTTACCGTTACAGAAGTTGTCGAAAGCAACGGATTGAGACATTAAGTAGTAAGCACCACCCATGCAACAGAATACACCGAAAGAAAAGATGTAGGTTCTGACAACGGTAACAATGTCAGTCCAGTTTTGTGACCACCAGCCGAATAAGGTGAACATAGTAGCAATGATATCAACAATCAAAACAGCACCAGACAATTGCCAAGATGGAATAGATGACCAGAATGGACCCTGGGCTCTAGTAATGAAAATTAACCAGTTCTCAGTCAAAGAGATTTGCAAGAACAAAACACCATCAATGGAACCGAAGTTTTGGATAATACCACCTCTGCTCATGAACATAGTGGTAAGAGTAATCCATGTACCAACAGCTAAGATGATACCCAAGATAATTGACATACCCCACAATCTTGGTAAGTTCCATTTAACAGGCTTTGGGTCGTATGGAGCGTTATCATAAGCAATAGCTAATGTGGCAACATCAGCGAAAATAGCAATGAAAACAACTAAATCGATATTCAAAGATCTATTCAAAATAGCAATCCACAAACCTAAGAAAATTTCCAAGTGCAATGATAAAGCGATACGGTAAACAACATAAGCGTACATTCTGTGGAAAATCTGTCTTGAGGTCTTCAAAGCATCAATAATAGCAGACAAACCTGGAGCCAAGAAAACAATATCAGCAGCAGAACGAGCAGCATCAGTAGCACCCTCGACAGCAATACCGGTATCAGCCTTTTTCAAAGATGGAGCGTCGTTAACACCATCACCAGTCATGGCAACCAAGAAACCTCTAGATTGTAAAATTTCAACAGCGTTATATTTATGTTGTGGGAAGACTTCAGCGAAACCATCAGCAGCTTCAACGAAATCAGCAATTTCAGAACCAGCCATGTCACCACCACCAGATAAACCTAATCTGTCAGCATCGTAAATGTTGGTACCTAAACCTAATTGACGACAAGTTTCCTTAGCAATACCAACGGCATCACCAGTCAACATCTTGACCTTCAAACCTAATTTCTTAGCTTCATGAACAGTGGCAGCAGTATCATCTCTTGGAGGATCCATACATGGCATAATACCCAAAATTTCCCAGTGACCTTCACCTCTCTTTCTGGCAACACCTAAAGATCTGAAACCTCTGGAAGCAAACTCAGCAACAGTGTTTTGATAGTTTTCGTGGACATCTTCTGGAATTGGGTGGTCATCCTCGACAGTCTTCAAGACGAACAATGGAGCACCCTTGACACAAACAATTCTTTCACCCTCTGGGGATTCCACAATAGCAGTAACCTTTTTTGAGACAGGATCGAAAGGTTGAAACTCAATAACCTTGTATTTAGTCAAAGCAGCCTTGGCTCTTGGGTAGTTAATCAAAGACTTCAAGAAAGCTTTATCAATAGCATCCAAACCCTTCTTCTTTCTAGAAGCAGCCAAACAAGCTGTCAACATCAAGTCATCTGGTTCAACACCTTCAACAGTGTATGGTTCGTGCAAAGACAACTTGTTCTTGGTCAAGGTACCGGTCTTATCGGAACATAAGATCTCAACACCAGCCAAAGATTCAATAGCAGACAATTTTTGAACAATAGCTTGCTTCTTAGCTAAGTAAGCAGCACCAACAGCCATAGTGGTGGTAACGACAGCTGGTAAACCGACTGGAACACCAATAATGGTGATTGCTAAAGTGTATCTCAAAATGGCAACAATTCTAACGGTACGGTACAAACAAGCAACCCAGACAACTAACAAAGTAACAATGACCAAGACCAATAAAATCGTACCAATACCGTTCAAAACTTCAGTGAAATGACCTGTACCACCACCAGCTTTGTTAACCAAAGCAGCAGCTCTACCAACGAAGGTAGAATCACCAGTAGCAGAAACAACCATAAAAGCTTCACCAGTTTTAACGGTAGATGATGAGTAACAAGCGTCAGCGTGTCTCTTGTCAACGGCTAAAGATTCACCGGTGATAGCAGATTGATCAACTTGTAACAAACAGTCCTCAGATACAATAGTACCATCAGCTGGGATAACAGTACCATCTTCTAATTGCAAGATATCACCTGGAACAATTTCATTAGCTCCAACTTCAACTAAAGAACCATTTCTGATAACAAAAGCAGAATTAGCTAAAGTTTTCTTCAATTCATCGACAATGGAACCGGCTTGGTATTCTTGAACGAAACCGACGAAAGCGTTCAACATCAATAAACCACAGATAACACCGAAATCGACCCAATCTTCCAAACCAGCAGCTAAAATAGCGGCACCTTCCATAACGAATTGAATTGGACCGACGAAGAACATGATGAATTTCAAAACCAAATTCTCCTTTTCTTCAGACATTTGATTCAAACCATACTTCTTTCTTCTCTTAGAGACCTCATCATCAGTTAAACCTGTTGCTGGGTCTGTCTTCAACAATTCCTCAGGAACTTGTTTAAAAGAACCAGTACCTTGCTCCTCCTCATCTTCGTCATCATCTGCAAGACCGTGATGAGATTGCAAATCTTCGATCAATTGATCAATGTCCTCATCTTCGTCATCAGAGACATTCTTTTCAGCGTCCTTCTTTTCGACGGTAGGCTGGGTAGCACTCATCTTTATAAAAGTTTTAAAGAGTCAGTTTAAACACTAATCCGCAAAGCAGTATTCCTTGGAACAGCAAATAATGTTGGCTATCTAATGCAAGAGGTAGATAGAACCAATGTTTAACTAACTTCTAATTCCTTTTAGTTCAAAGAGAATCTATTTAGCATGAAATTTTTTACAGTAGGGATATTCCCATTTATATACCTTGATGGCTCTAGTAAGCATGAATTTCGTCCACTTCCCTTTCTTCCAATAAAGATAGCGACTTGAGGGAATTTTTCACCCATTGAGTTTGTATACAAACAAGCGAATTGGGAAACTGCCCATCAAAACAGATGAGGAAAAAGCAAAGTTTCCTGTCTGGAAGCAAAATTATTGTGCGTGCCGATGAGTACCGACAGCAGGCTACAGGAAAATATGTGTCCGGAATGTCCGATAAGACTACCGATATGCAAGTGTTGCATAAAATATAAACAGTGATATCACTAATTGCATTGGGCTGTTAGCAGGGGAGTTACTTATCTTGATACATGTAGTCGTAAGTTCGTGCAAAATACCGGTCGGCGAACTGCCGGAAAAGATTGCCCTCGTAGACATTCTCTTCTTTCACGGAGTGGTCGGCTGGCTAATCCATTTGGTTGGTGGGACCTTTCGTGTCGGGACTCAGGAAGGGAATTCTTTTTAACTATTCATAAAGTGCAGGATATAGAACACGGGAAGTCTTATTTGCGACGATTTTCCTCTTGTATCCGTTCCAGGGAAACCGAAATCTGCTATTCTGCCGATTAAGAAAGGTTGGAGCATTTAACGCCCGCTTTCAGGCACACCATCTTATTACGCTAACTTCTACTCGTCGGAGAGTATGTGCAGGCGAATACCAGCTCCCGTAAATCAGCCGCTAGGCAGCCGCTGGTACTAGGCACTTTTTGTTAGTACTAGCCGGCCGGCCTTGGCTCATAGTCTTTAGGATGAACCCAGCAAACTTGAAAGGCTGGTCCATAAAGTGTGGAGGCGCCTGGGAGTTTAACGGATTTAATGTGTATTATCCGCTAATTTAATGTGCTAGAGTATCCTGCTAGTCTGTCAAATTTCCCTTTTGCTATCAGCAATATAGCTATTCGCTACGCCAGCTACCATCTTGGTAGTCTACAATATATCTACGTGTGGTAGGTTGCCTATTATGGATCCGTTGTTTTGTTTATTATGCTTCTTCCATACATTCGGAGGCTAGTGTATAATATCTACGGCGGAACTATTGAATGGCATTATGTTTAAGTGGATTATATTTGCAATTATTCAAGACAATATACCGTTTGCCGGTGATGCTCGCTCAAGACCCTGGCGTTCGGGTTATATCCCTCGCCTAACGGGCAACGGCAACGGCTGGCTATATGTAGTGAGCGATTAAAATGCGGTGTGTTTCAGCGGAAACTCGACCTATTTCGCGGGAATGTGTAACGGGCTAGCCATGACAGGCTGAAAGCCGACCGATATCAATTAAATTTTTGTTCAAGCCAGTTTCGGTTGCCTAAGTCTCCACTTTAATGGCCGGAACACTTTAAATATCATGTAGAGCGTGCTTCCGATGAACCTAAAGGCTGCTAATCCAGCAACAACCCACAAAATTACTGTTAAAAAGACTGTGGAGTTTCCTCCAATTGATCCGTCTTTATTTTCCAGCGAAAGGCTATCATTAGCCAATGTAGAGACTCCAAAAGTTTCCAAAACTATAGCTATGAGAATGACATTTGTCAAGAGCCATACTAAGACTGTCACCGTTCTTACAAATGCATAATACGCGTCGTCTTTTTCTTTCTTATCGTTGATTCTTGTAGGTTGAACCGGAATAGTTCGCAAGTTTTCCAAGGCATTATTGTACGCATCGTTCAATTCTTGGGCGTCACCCGGAGCCACCATAACCAATTCATCCTTCCGATGGCCAGTAGACCTGGCTGAACCCAAGTCTCTAGGGTTGTCAATTTGCCTGGTACCCCAAGATATATCGTGGATGTTGCAAAATGAGTAGATATTGAGCACATTGATGTAAGACGGGGAGAGAGCAAGATATTGGGCAAAAGACGTGAACATAAAACTCGGCTCACCGTACATGAATGCTCCGATGAAATATAGAAGATAAGTTGAAGCGACAGACACGACTAAGTCTCTGAATTTGTAGTTAGTCATTAGCATGGAGGCGACGAAGTCATTTTCGTGATCTTTTATGACTGAATACATCGTATGGACTGCCAAGTAAATAGTTGCAAATATCATGTATGCCATTAAAATCGCAAAGATCACAGATATCGCCAAATAGAACTTCTTCGTGCCTCGCGGAGTATTACCAAATGCCAAAACAAAAGTGCAGACCAATGATCCTAAGTAGACCCATAGACAGATAACCGAGATGTATTTTCCAGCATCGAAATTCATATCATCCGCTCCAACGTTTGCGGTTAAAATTCTAAAGACAAGAAAAAAAGAAGCCATTGAGAACCAAGACACCAACAAGGTCACTAATTGGTAATAGAATTCTAATTGTAAAAAAAGCTTTCTGAGCAAGGAATGGTTCGATTTCCATATCTTAGTCCAATGCACAACCGCATATGCAGCTGCGAAAAGTGAACCATTGAGCCACCTTCTTCTCTGCAATACAAAATCGTCTATTTTGTTAGGAGCATCAGTTTCAGCTTTAGCCTCATTCACATATCTCAAGACATAGCTATGATGCTTCTTCGCAACAAGTTCAAAACACAAGATTCTGTCTTCCGCTAAATACATATTTGATGCAAAAATTCCTGCTTCATGATAGTTCCTTTCTTTCAACTCTTTTTCATCATCATCATCATCATTTCCAACCTTATTGTCCTGATGCAAAAATTCTCCTTTAAAGTATTTCTCTAATGGCCCTTTTCCATCGACGTTCAAAAGAGCCTCGTATCTATAAGCAGAAAATGCACCTGGAAGAACAGATATGAAGCCAAAAACGGATTCCATAGGCTTATCTAAAATATTAGCAATTTTATATTCGAAATTCTGTGCCGCTACCAAAGGATTTCTAAGCTCTCTCTTGCCTTGACCGAGAGCTATCTGAATTTCCCCACAAGCTCCCGCAACACTGGGGTCACGGAATGATTTCCAAAGATGATAAAATGAGTCGTATGCTGGCATGGTTCCACAATCGAGTAAAATGACAACCCGTGGCTTGATTATAGGTGCAAATGATTGAAAGCACCATCTATGAGAATTGATCTTTCTGCCATTCTTTTCCTTCAAGCAAAAAATGATCTGAACGGGTGAAGAGTTTGAGCATAAATGAACCCTCTCATTGATCCTATCAATCCCAACTGTCGTTGTATATTCATAAATATGTGCCTTCACCTTCTTTTCATTGATCTTTGACTTCGCATAACCATCTTGGTACACTCCCAAGGCAGCAAGCAAATTTTGAGACCTCTCATCAAAAGCTGCTCTACCATCACTAACGATGGTAACAACTACTCTTTTCCATGAATCTTCACCCCAAGTAGGATCCCGTCTTCTAGTAAGATTTTCGATATTATCAAAAATTCCTTTTAAAGTTCTTGCTAATGAGAGCTCATCTTCGTTATACATGGTAACACATACCATTATTTCGGTTTCTCTAGGGGGAGAATATAAACCTTGTCTGAGATTATAACCATAGGTCATGAAGTTGGAAGGACCACATATACATGCAGTGTATCTCAAAAGTGACATTTCTTTTCCGCCGTCTGTAATCAGACCACCATAGTTGTTGAACAATGTTTCAGGAACAGGAGCATCAATGATATAATTACCGTTGACTAACCTTGCCTTTTTGACGGTTTTCGTGTAGCGCAAAGCTGGTTTGTAGTCATCGTCGTCATTATCATCATATGTTTGCTTTTCCTCTATCTTTCCATCTTTACTTTTCTTGGTTCCAGATCTCCTGATGGTAGCACGCCTCACTATATCTTCGCCAGTTTCAGAATACAAAGATGCATCGTCGCCAAACGGGTCCATGTCATCATCGATATCTTCTAACGGATTAATGATATAATCTTCTCCACTATGCGTCAAAGGAGGGCCACAGTCTTGGTACGACTGAGGTCTATATGATGGACCACTATAAGGAGAATATGGAGAGTACAGTGTGTAGTCATTTCTTCTAGGGCTGTAAACATTTTCAGGAAAGTCTAGATCGTTTCGACTATTAGATTTGCTGTTCTGACCTGGTAACGTATTCAACGACAGCGAACCGCAATACTCATAAGCGTGTTCATCATCAAACTTGCTGCTGAATGTGGAGCTTGTTTGATGTCTGTTGTGGGAAAAGGGAGTCTCCAACGTTTCAGCGCTGTTCGCAAAACGTTGAGGTGGAGGAGATGCTAACAGAAACTGCTCTCCCACATATCCACCAGGATAAATTGAATTCCTGGGCACCGGAGTAGTGGAGTGCCTTGGATTAGAGTAAGATGCATACCCTTCATAGCCTACTGGGTTTTGCGGAATTTCACCCAGAAAGAGGTCATCATCGTCACTACCACCATGATCAATTGTGTTCACCATTTTGTTCTGACTTCCTATGAAGATACAGTATTTATTCTGAAGTTGTTATGATATTCGAATCGTTCCTTGAAGACTGTTGAGAAATCTGGAAATGACTTTTGCTTTTGGAACAAAGTATCTCGAAGCGTGGCCCTCTCTCTTAAATGATCTTCAAGTTTCCTGGGAATATGTTGCAATTCTTTTGTCTATTTCTCTGTACCTGAAGACCCTTGAATCAATAGAAGATTCCTAAGCCAACTTCAGTGGTAATCTACGATCCAGGAATACACCGTGCTCTTTACTAATACAGTAGAAATTAGTCTGAAATTTTTCAGATTCTATATTTGGGGCAATTCTACGTGATACTATTTACGTTATGACCGAATTGGGATCGGATATGGAACCTTTCAAATCGAGGCTTGCTGTGTGCAAGACAGCACTGGCCATGCTAGCCACAGGGTTCAAAGAAGAGTAAAAGCTCCTAAGTATGAGTTTGTCCCACATGAGAGGCATAAAATTGAGTTGAGAATCATTGAACGAGCCTTTTGTGTTTGCTATTGAGTTTTAAGAGAAAGTAAACCGCAAAAATCTGGAGCACAGATGGCTGAGTGTGGAACCGGCTCTTTTTATCTACACCGGGTAAATGGTGCATGCCCATGGATTTGAACTCACTATGTGAATCTTATTTATAATGTTATTATACTAGTTACAATGACTACAAGGAGATGAATAGAGTAAAATTATAACCTTTACTTTTTTGCTTCGCATAAAACACAGCTTTTAGATTTCGAGAAACCTAAGTTCTCTAAGCAGCTCAAGTGATAACCATGAGCACATTTGAAAAAAATTAGAGAACAAGTATGATAGCGATTCAGGATATCTAATGGATTTTCATTGTGAATCAACATCCATCGCCTACATTCCCAAGCATCGTAATGCTTGTCGCTAATTTCACTTCCCCATATAATTTTCTCACACGATGCGCAGGTCTTGTTCCTGATATCCCAGCCCCTGATTTCGTCACTTTTCACAACCTCCATGCTTTTGTAGATGCTTTCATCTAGCATTTTTAATGAGATGTCAAGTGATTCGCTCTCGTAGTAGTAAGATAAAAATACATCCTGTAAAATGTCTCTAACGTTTGCCAACAAAGCAGGGCTTTGCGAAGAACCTTCCAAAAACCGATTGAAAACCGTAAGGAATGATTTTTCCTTTTGATCGGCCAAATTGAGCTTTGCATCACTGATTCGCTTGAAACATGAGTGAATGCATTCATTAAAGAACTCTTTGTTGTCGTTAGTTTCACTATTTGCTAATGTAACCAATGCTCGAATCAATTCCAACCACATTGACTCGTTTAAAGATAAACCTTCATCCTCTGTCATAACGTAAGTCTCCGGCTCCTCACAGTCATCCATGGCCAACTCTAACAATCGTCTGATTTTATTTTTTAAGTGAGAAGCAATTTTTACCTCTCGAGACATTTTTTTTATAGCATCAATTAAATTTTTTAAAGCTTCCTCATACTCCAGTTGGTAAATCAAAATCTCATATAAGCCTTCAATCGCGTGTGGGTCTTTTCTCAAAACTTTAGTGACATTGTTAAGCTCTTTTTGGTCCCTAGCAAGGAATTCAAGGAATTTTTTAAGGAATTTTACATTTCTTGGATCGTTTGTGATTGCCCGACATATAAACTTAGGATATTGAGGTTCAAGATCCAGTACAGGCTTGACATCATAGTAGTTTAAAATACACTTTAAGTAGTTTTGGACAACGTCTTCTTCCTTAACATCTAAAATTTTCTCATGTAATATGGGATTGAATTCTGAAATCGTATGTGCAAAAACCTCAGTATCAATTGAGGCCATTTGAGTGAAATTGGATTTAATGAAGGAATCCAAACTTAGTCTTTCAATATTACTAATAGGTTTTTGAAAAGTAGAGCTAAGAACGGATTTGAAAGATTCAACTAGATCCTCATTATGTTCATTACTTGATATTTTCTCTAACCATATTTCTATGGCCTTTGCTCTCCTGCCCTCTGAAGAATATAAACTTATTAAAACATCATAAAATTTGGCAGCTTTCAACATTTCTAGAAATGATGGTGTATCATTATCCTTATCGTAGAAAGGTAATATACACTGTAATGCTAACTCCCGATCTTGTTTATTGTTAATATCGTGATTTTCACACAAAAGACCAACAACCTTTTCAACAACTGATTCAGATAACCTAATAAATTGAGGATATTTGGGATAATTTCTTGCAATAAATATGGCTAGTTGACACCAATCATCATCCGAGAAGTTGGCCTCTTCGAATACGTCTAGTAATGCTTCAGTGATATATTGTCGACTTAAAATCTGATCATCATTTAAGAAACTGTCCTCAAAAAATTCGTTCAATGTAGATAGCATTTCAAAAGAGTTATATTTCAAAAGGTGCCGCAAATAAGGAAAGATACTGTCTCCCACTAAACTTTTCAACCCTTGGTTTGAAGATTCTTTCACAGTATTGCTGAATAACACGTTGCAGATACTTCTCTTACCCATTTCTTCATTTTGAAAATCAATAAAACCATCCGTTGGGTATTGTCTCCCAGTCAATACGAATGACATGTACGTGTACATCTTAGCGCAGTCTTCTATTTTCGTATCAATAAGGGAATCGTTTATGAAATCGATTAACGGCGTTTCATAGTCATTTAATAATTTATTCCAAATGTAAACGAGACAGTCTTTCAAATGATATTTGGAGCACAACAGAATAGTAAAATCTATATCCAATGATCCCAAGTCTAAAATGCAAAGCATTTGTGTTAATATATCTCCTCCTTGCATTTCAACGTAAGAATCTACTAAGCTCTTTAACACTGTTGGGGGAAGAACGGAAATATTACCTGATAAAATATAAGGTTCCAATATTTCAAAAAATAAGGCTGTGTCATTAAAAGCATCGAAGAGCAGCTCGATTATGGCTGAATATTCTTCAGAGGGGAATTCTTTCGATAATGAACTAGTAATATCGAAATACAAAGTCAAAAACTTCTGTTGGTCACTGCTACCGTCAGCGAATAGATGACTAATCGATTCACTCATTATTTGCACCAAATATGGTTTCATTAGTTTACGTCTTAAATGAGATCCTTCTGGTAGTCCAATTAATATATTTTTCCCCTGGCTATTAGAATTGAAATATTCACTTGCAGTTATCATGGCTCCAGAATAATCCCCCTCAGATAAGAGATGTATTAGCCTGTCCGCCCAGTTTAAAGGTCTGCCTATAGATATTCTCTTGTCCAGACCCATTCCCGTCATTAGCATAATTTTATATTTTAAAACCTTGATTACGTTGTCATAATTTAAAGTACTCGAGTTTCCAGAAACTAGGAGACTTTGATGACCATTAATATTAGGAAGACGCTGTTCGCCAATCAATGTCAATGAGTAATCTGCATCCGAAGTAGAATAATGGAGAATGAGTATATGCATATCTTGGTCTTTTTGTACGAAAGCACATAATAAGTAGGAGCTCAACCATTTCACGTTCAAAATAATACCAGTTTCCGGGGGGCAGACCCATGAGCACGTTTTCAGTATAGGTAATTTCGTTACGGCCCTATCTTTGTCTTTGAGTTCCGATATTACAGAGTATAAGTTCTTGGGGAGACAATTGTTCTTCACTTCTAATATCGTTAATACGTTCAGCCATGCGTATGCTAACCTCGCATTGATAAGTCTGCCACTCTTTTCTAAAGCAGGAAACCAATTTAAACACACAGAAAACTTAGAGGCGTCTGAAACCTGTTTAGGTCTTCTAACATTAAAATGGTTAACAATGTTCAAATTTTTTGGATCATTCAAGGATAATAAAGAAAATATTGATAGTGTATTTCCTTTTATAACTGCTAAAAGACAGATTTGATCTGTTATTTGATGAGATGATCCTAACGGAAGTAACTCGCATGCTTTAATCGAGTTCTTGGCATCTTTAGAGTTGATATCGTTTGAACCGAGCACCTTCTGAGATACAAAGTACTTCCGCAAGAACTTTTTGAAGCCATTGCTATAGAGCACTAATCCTGAAACATCAGTTGACAATATTTGAAAATTCAGGGTATTAAGAAAATTAATTGAAGATATTGGTATTCCTATCAAATGACCTTGTAATTTTTCCGTGTATCTCTGCTCTATTGTTATGGGTTTAAGAACAAAATATGGATGCGATGTTTCATTGGTAAGTTCTGAACCAACAGATGATAGGTCCCATATTACTATCTGGCCACTGGTATATCCAGCAGCTACAAAAGAGGAATCACCTGAGATTGCTAAACAAGTAAGCTGCATTCTTTCCTGAGCACTATCCTTTCCATTCTCTTCAGATTTCAAGACAAATTCTATTTCCTGGTGGTAGCTGAAGCCTATCACGTACCCTCTTTCCGTGCCTATAACAATGTGTATTGGTGAAGGCTGAATATATACACAAGGGCCATACTTTCTCAAAAATTCAGGAGAGCTGATTATATTCGATATCAGCTGAGCATCTGTCCACCTAATGAAAGGACCCTCTAGTGAATCACTAGAGTTCGAAATATGGGAACTCTTTATATGAGATCTTTGAGATTTTAAAATTAAGCTAAGTTTTGTCTGAGCTCTGTCATCAAACCTCTGTTTAATTATTGGTGCGGATAACGATTCGCTTGAATCTAAACTTCGTGGAGGTGTCACGATACTATCATTGGTTAACTCAAATAATCTATCACGGCCAGAATTAAGTATCCCGTCTCCTATAGACATAACTGTTGACTCCTATTTAGGCAAAACCTTATCATTTACATTATTTAATTTGAAATACGTACCGACCTGTATAAAAATATTGAAGGGTAGCTAAAGCTGTTTTCAAAAAGATGCTAAAGATAATGCAATATGAAGATGAAGAGTATATCTAGCTATCACTCAAAGTAGAATACTTTATAATTAGTCTACCTTTGTTTTCGAAAATATTCTCAGGAACTTAAATAGTTGATAAATGCCGATCACAAACAAAGCGCCAAGTTGGACAATCAGCCATCTGACAACGCCTTCACATGTCTCTTCAGAAAGATCTCTGAAAGATTCTTCCTTTTGCTTAATAAACTGTTGCTCACTTCTGATGTCGGTGAGCTTATCATTCAAACGCTTCACTTGATCTGTTAATGATTTAACTTTATGTTTATGCTTCACATCGAATATCTGGCCATCACCAACGACAAAATCAATAGATATTCGTGCTTCTTCAAACCTCAGGTCCAATCTTGCCGATTCGTCTTTCTTTGAGTAGCCATACCACGATTTTGATAGAAAGCTTCTTGGTGTCAAACATATTCTATGTTCTCCGTCTTCTAATGCACTATAAACAAATTGACCGCTTGAAGAACCCCTTTGGTGAACCATTCTATGATTTGAGTTAAACACCTCTTCAACGTCAATTAGTATACCCGTGTTGAGCTTATCCCGTGGTGATTGAAATTCGTCGCTATCCGGGTCCCGAATTTCCATCTTAAATCTTCCAATTAGTAAAGTTCCTTGCCTAAGTTCTCTATAGAAGCATCTCCTGGCGCCTGCTTGGGAATAAAAATGTACAAAGCCTTCTATTTCCACGACATAGCATGTTAGCACTATAATCAAGCTTATTAAATGCTTTATTTTAACTTGTAGCTTCATGTAAGTTTTCCAAATATGAGTTGGGACGTAGGAAGTAACTTATAGTTTCTTACGATCCCTTAATTACACTTCAATGTGTATATCTTACGCCTATTGTCTATTAATCATTAAAGGTAAAGAAAAAGATATGAAAACGTCAACATCTCATTACCGCGTTGTCATTTTTATGTTAGAAAGTCATCTTTATGAAGATATCAATTTGATGCTATGAATTTATCGCTACAGGATCCCTTTGCAGTAGCTAAGGAATATCCTGATACCTTGACGAATACTCTACAATATGGACATTCAGTTGTGATTCAGTTTAATCAAAAAGGAGACTATTTGGCATCTGGTTTGAGTGATGGTTCAATTATTATATATGATTTAGCTACGAATGGAGGAGTAATAGCACATTTGTACAAGGGCGGTCATATAAGACCCGTGACATCACTTGGATGGTCCAAATGTGGTCGTTACTTATTATCTTCATCACAAGACTGGACATGCAAATTATGGGATTTGAGTAAAGTAAATCACGACCAGGATTCAGCAGTTATTCGAAATGTGAGATTTGATGGGCCAATATGGATGGCTTCGATTCATCCAACTGATACCTTCAAGTTTACTGCTTCGTTGTTTGATGATTTGCCTGTATTTGTCGATATGACGAACGAGAGCGATATCAAGGTCACTAGGATGACAACAGCACCGAAAGTGGCCCATAGAGAACCAAATGGAGATGCTGTTGAAGACGAAGAGGAGAGTACTAGAAAGAAACGTAAGAAAGATAAGCATATGACATTGGTCTGTATTTTTACACCTAATGATGGCACATATATTTTTTCTGGTACCAATCAAGGATGGATAAATATATTCTTGACTGACACCTTAGAACTCATTCATTCAATCAAAATATGTAATTCAAACATTAAAAATCTAGTGATTTCTTCCAATGGACGGAAGTTGGCAGTCAATTCCTCCGACAGAATTATTCGCCAGATTAATTTACCAGATCTTATCAATATAGAAACACCTGAGCAATGGGATTTTGAAGTTGAACACAAATATCAAGATGTTGTTAATAGGTTACAGTGGAACTCTGTATCATTTAATCATAATGCTGAATTCTTGATTGCCTCTACCTTTGGTCAATCCTCTCATGATCTTTATATGTGGGAAACTTCACTAGGATCACTCATAAAAATCTTAGAGGGAAGTAATGAGGAATTAGTTGATGTGAAATGGAATTATCCTAGATGTACTATAGGATCAGTGGGCCTTGACTCCGGTACAATATACCTTTGGCTGGTACAATTCCCTCCTAAGTGGAGCGCTCTAGCTCCAGATTTCGTTGAAATTGAGGAAAACATAGAGTACGAGGAGAAGGAGGATGAGTTCGACGTTATTGATGAATATGACCTAAACAAAAAAAGACTAGAAGTCGAGGATTTGCTGGTTGATGTCGTAACCAGAGAACCTGTCGATGCGAGAGGTTTTGAAATCACCCTGGAGTCTTTCGTGATTCCAATCAATTACGAAGTTTCATTTTTTGAATGACCAGACTTTGTGTGCAACACCTTCTAATGTAAATATATAGCTACGTGTACTAATAGAACCTAATAGTAATATCATTTCGTTATTGCAACACTTTTACACGTCGTCCTGTATATACTGTCTATTGAATTTAATTAAGCGGATGAAAAAAAAAACCAAAACAAATTTCTCTGTTTTGTAAACAAAAGAGGGTTAAACAACCAAAAGTCAAACGTTACAGACTTATAAGATATTTGGCGACTTATAGTCAATACCGGATCCATAAGCAACGTGAATAAGGAGAAAGTGGGATTTTGGGATCATATCTTGAGGATTATTGCTTAGAATATCAATTGCTAGTCAACGTTGAAGTAATCGTGTTGAGTGAATTTCGCTAATACTTATTGGTATTTACGTCCAAAAAAAAAAAAACGTTATTTAGTACACGAGACGAATATAAGCTTAAGATATTCACTCGTTTTTAGGGTGACTTCCTGAGAGAAAGTGAAGGTGATTAATTTGCTAGTATTACTATTGGTAAAGGAGCCCTTTATCGAAATAAGACATCCGCTACGATCAAAGTCAATTTGCTATTGCATTTAAGCTATTTAACCACTTCAACCAATTAGTTTGACCGCCATGTCAGCCACGCCTCGAAAGCGGAGTATCCATGTGGAAGATGATCTACCGTCATTTGATGATCCCACGGAGATGGTAAACGCTGTAATATCAACCTTACAAAAGCCTGATGATGAAACTAATGTGTCGATGACATATTCTAATGATAAAAATTTGGCAACGGAAGTTCAGGCCTATGCTAAAATTGCCGGGCAAAATTGGACATTTTATGTTAAGTCACTTGCTGTAACCATTGGTAGGAACACAGATAATCAAAATGGCTCCAGTGGCACAGTCGATATTGACTTGGGCCCGGCAAAAGTTGTCTCAAGACAACATGCATCAATCATTTATAATTTGGACTTAAGATGTTGGGAATTGAAAGTGCTTGGTAGAAATGGAGCACGAATTGATGGTCAAAAAACACCAATTGGTGGTTCATCAGCTTCTCCATTACACTCAGGTGCTATTTTGGATATTGGTGGCACTCAAATGATGTTTATTTTACCTGATTCACCTCCAAATATCCTGCAAAAAGTTCTAGCTCAATGCTTGGCCAAATATAAGAAATCTAAAAAGTTTTCCTCCAACTATCCCCAAAATTCAATTCCCAACAATGGTTCTCAAGTTAAGAGCTTTCAAATGTTCGATAAAGCTCAACTTACTCAATCCCCGTCGTCTGCTTCGGCGACCTCTTTGCAAAACAATTTGGACCAGGATTTATCAAAGGAAGATGCGAAAGATATCAAACCTCCCTACTCCTATGCTACAATGATAACTCAGTCTATTTTATCCAATGGTGAGGGCGTAATGTCATTATCAGAAATATATAACTGGATTTCGTCACACTATGCTTATTATAAGTATTCCAAAACCGGTTGGCAAAATTCTATCAGACATAATTTATCCTTGAACAAAGCATTCGAAAAAGTGCCTAGAAGACCGAATGAGCCTGGTAAAGGAATGAAATGGCGAATCAGTGAATCATACAAAGAAGATTTTTTGAATAAAATCCAAAGTGGTTCTCTTCTGAAGACTCGTAGAGGCTCTTCTGTCTCTAGACAGCTTCAACTACATTTAGCGACATACCTGCAGTTACCCGAGTCACAAAGGTACATTAACAAAGAAGAAATTCAAGATTTTGATCATCAAAGGAACAGTTCATTACCAAAATTTGGTCAACTGATTCAATATTCCAATGGTCCTTCTAACTTGCCTCAGGCGAACCCTCTTTCTTACATTTCCAATCAACCAGGAAATGGTTATTTTAATCCTCCTCGTTCGTATGGCTTTCAGCACCCTCAATCTCAGTTAATGTACGGTAATCCGTTAATTCAACAGCAGCAGCAGCAGCAGCAGCAGCCTCAAAGTCAACCTCAAAGTCAACCTCAACCTCAACCTCAACCTCAACCTCAGCAACAGCAACAGCAACAGCACCAACCTCAGCAACATCAACAACAGCAACAGCCTGCATCGCAGCAGCTCTTGGGCTCTTTGGGGGGTAACAAACCAGAGCTCTCTTCGCCAATCAGACAATTAGGCGAATTGAATGGCGCTACCCCTAAGTTGCCTAAGGTTGTTGGTAACCATTTATTCAACTTACCACCGCCGCCACCTGCTCCAAACCATCATATGGGAAATTCTGCACCTCAGGCGCACCATCCTCGCTCAAACTCGCTGATTACTCAAGTAAATGAAAGCAATCAGAACTATTCTTCAGGTAATAACACTCACACTAGTGAATCTGGAAATTCGAATTCTACCGCCCCAAGCACAAATTCTGATATGGTTATGGGATTTACAAGCCCCAAAAAGATAATTCCACTTGAAGCATTCACACCTGAGCGTGGTTCAAAACCTTCGGGCTCAAGTAAATTAAATGTTCCTGGTGGTGTCAATACTAATCAGTCTTCTCCTGCCTTTTGGAACTTTGTACAGTTCAGCACCCCTAATGGCCAGACTCCCTTGAGAAAAAATAGCGATGAGCTGAACGATCATGGTAGTCCTACTTTAAGTAGAAAAGTACATTCGAAAGATGATATTACGAAGGGTTCTCCTCTTCGGCTTCAGAGTGAGGATAAAGAGGCTGATAGCAGTAGCATAGAAATCAGCAGGGAGCGTTCTGAACTAAAGAATGGTGAGGTTGCAAGTTGAGATATGATACCGTCACTTTCGTGACAAAATAAGATTCTTTTCCATCCCTCGCAAGTACTTCCTATCATACTAATCTGGTTTTGAATGGAAATAATACTCATGGAAGAAAGTCAATGGCTGCACCAGTATCTTTTTGTTTTGTTTTATCACCAAAAAATTTTTTTTTTTAAGTTTGGTCGCCACCGAGCCATTCGATCATTCATTCATTCATTCATTATTCACTCATACATTCATTTTTTCATTTATCCATCTATTCATTTATTTATGAACATTCAGTCGTGTGCTCATTTATTTGTTTACTCATCTGGTATATGCACTTTTACATTCAACAGCTTATTCATAAGATTAGGTTTTCAGCATGATATATACATGTGTATCTGATATTTCTATTCACGAAAATTAATTTATTTGAATGCTAATGTAGAATCTATATTCTTAATTAAAAAGAGGATCTGACTCTAAGGTCGGAGATTTTTCGTTCTATATCCTTCGGAGTTCTATCTAACTCGTTCGCAAGCTTTATTTTGATAGATATAGGCAACTGGTAAAATTGTTCAATTAAATCGCCGTCAATTACGTTCTTGACGGGATTATAGTACCCTCTAAACTTCAAATGATCTTTTCCCAATGTATTGTATCCATTGTTGTTCTTATCAAAATCTTGGAAATTGTAATCAAAGTATCGTTTTATCGACAATTCTAAATCAGATAAGAACTCAATCTCTTGCTTGGTGGCTATTGGCACTAATGCACCCACACTACCTTGTATACCAGTATAAATTATAACCTCTGCACCACCAGCACCTAACTGGCTCTTCATTAAAGACGTTGGGACATCTTGAATAAAAAATTCACATAAGTTCCTCACTCTTGAGCCTGATGCATTTAAGAAAGGCTCTTGGTACTTGATCCAGTCTTCATTACTTTGTTCTGAAACTCTTTCCGGTAATCTAGAAACGAAAAAGTTACCGAATTTGTCACCTCCAATTATAGTATCATAATCAAGGGTAGCTAGTGCCGTTATTTTTCTTTTCATAATATCATCAGCAAATGGTATGAATTCATTCTCCTTTGAATCGAATTTTAAAAATGTAGTGGAATAATCAGAATCTCCAACTACAACTCTATCACCACCTTGATGGACTATTTTGACAATATTTTTAAGATGGTCAATAGTTGAAGAACTTTTTCGCAACAACTGCTTCTTTCCTAAGTCATATAGACGCAAATGATTGCCCATTCCTACCAAGACCTTACCTTGAAATGGAATAATAACCTTAGGTAGAATATCAAGGTCCGTCTTATGTTTAAATTGTAGTTTATTATTCTTTTGAACCATAAATGTATAGAAATATGTTTCTTCAAAAGAATTGGATAACACAGTGTACTTCTTTGCCATGCCAATTATAAGATAGCTTTCACTGGAACTGAATTGAACCAATGAAATTGCCATCGCAGTTTCTCCATCAGAAAACTCTATTGATTGTCGAATGTCTTGGTTTACAAAATCAACCACTTGAAGAGATGATGAAGACGAATTTAAAGCTTTGGGATACCCAAAAGCGTCATAGTAATCTTTATCAATCATCGTATCTTCCTGATCAAGGGCATCCAAATTACTAGCCCTGTATGGGCTTTTGGTACCAAATTCTGTTTCGATCACATAAATTAGCTTTCTCTTATCATCGACGACCATCTTGCGTGGACTGTATCTTAATTTGATCTTCTTGATGTGATATTCGTTGTTGAAGTTGAAAGTCTCATCCTGGGAACCAAGCGTAAATATCACTAAATTAAGTCCAAGTAAACCGACAATAGCTGTCCCACCGAGGTCCTCAGACTCGAAAGACGCGCCGCTAAATATTTCAATATCAAGTAATGGTGTTAAATTAAACTCCCCTTTATCAAAATATCCAATCCATGGTTTGGAAGACAATGCTAGTGTTGCAAGACCCACTGGTGTTTTGACAAGGGACAACTTCACTGGCCTAGTCCCTAAATAGCGAACACGAGTGTCTGAAAGCTTTCCTGAGAATTCATCAAGACTTGTTCTAACAAATAGTCCATTTTGCATACCAATAAGAACCGAAGTAGAATTCTGATCTGGCATCATTATAATAGACGTACTTGGCGCAGAAAGAACTTGAAAAGATATGATTTCGAGGCAGTTGTGTTGCTGTAATGAAATAACCTGAATTGTTTCGTCAGAGCATCCAATAATTGCAAATGAACTCAACTTTTGGTCATTAAATACTGCAAGTGCAGTTATTGCACCTGACATTTCGAGTTTATCTTGATACTCTATTAATTGGTCGTCAACGGGGTCAACCGCAAAATAACAGATCTCTCGATTAGATAACGCAATCAAAATTTGCCCATTATTAGAGCAGGCATGTAATATTTTAATACCTGCGGGAGGATACCAGTCAGTCACCTTTTTATCTTTTTCTCCTTCATCCATACTATTGTGCTTAATATGCCTGACGCCGTTAGTATAAACTTGAACTACTGAAGATCTACCCACCTGTTGAACAGCTATAGTTGGCTCGTTATCAACAAACTTAGAATCCATAACCTCCTCCACTACTTCTCCTATAGAAAGGACCAAGGTTTTGTATGCTAAAGTTGATGATATGATCAAGTAATCATCATTTTTAGAGTCTGCATACACTTTCGTGGTTAGCAAATCAGTTGGTTTGAATGGCAAAGGAGAAGAGACAATAGTGCTAGTAGGTATGCCATGAGTTATAGAGCTTAAACTGCATTTGGATGACAATAGAAGCAACTGCTTAAAAGCTTCTGACTTTGAAGTACTGGATTCTATAAATGAACTATCAATGATTGGATCAATAGTTTCCAAGATATCAACTAAAGCTAAATTTTCCAAACCCTTCACATCAAATATCTTTGAAGAATCAGATATTGCTTCCAAGCTCCCATATTCAGGAACGAAGTGCAATGTAGTTTCATTTTCATCATCGCCTAGTTTCTCAAATTGGTAAAACAATTTATTATCATTAATCACATCAGCAAATAAGAATCCACTTTTAAATATATGAAGATCGCTGCTCAAAGGGATAGTATCGAAATAAGTTATTAATATATCCTCGATCGTTTCTAACTCATTGTTGAAGACCACGGTAAGTTTGAATAAATCACCTAAAGAACTTTGTAATAGAACAAAAAAATTCTTATTTTTAAGCTTGTGAACAACACCTTTCACAATAATTGTTTCTCTAGATTCTGATCTGATAGGTAATGGAAGGTATTTTCTCTCCTTTGTTGGGCAGTCGTATATGAGAAACGAGTTACAAGTAATAAGCACCCCACCGATATGCGCAGGTAAGGCTATAAGCTCATTTGATGAGCCAGGAATATCTTCTCTCTTTTCCTTTACTATATGGTTCAATCCCTGATCAAACTTGTAATAATTTAATAATAGGGATGACTTTTCAGGGTCATACTGACTAGTCTCTGAATATTTGCTGTAGTCGCATTCTATGGCGACAAATAATGGGTCCTCGAAATCCGTTTCTAAGGCAGTCATCTTTAATGTCAATGTATGTCTTTCTATAGCTTCAAGAGGAGACGAAAGCTCTAGTTTATTATCATCATTTGCTTGAACTTTGTACATCAACTTGTTTTTTTCTATGGATCCAAGCATAATAGTTCTCCCAAGAGGATCGACGGCTAGATATTCTCCAGGGGAAGTTCTTCGGAGACCATTTTTAGAATGTGGTTCCTGAATTATAGGAATGAAGAACTGCTTTTCAGAATCGAACGACAAAAGAACCAATTTACCAGAATCCGAAGTGACGACAAGAAAATCTCTCAGCGAACCAAAGTCGCTTATCTTGTCTATACACTGGATGATAGCAAATGTATTTTGCTGGCATATCTTTTGTAACTTTCCGGTCGATGGGTCTGGCTTCCATAACTCAAGAAACGATGAGCTTGCAAACACTATCTCTTGTGACTTTTTTTGCCCCATAAATCGACCCACGGTAGATCCAACCGTCAGTGTAGGACACTTGAGAGTTAGATTATATAGGTATAAAGATTCATCGTCTATCAACATCCTTCAATGATGCTACAAGGAATTTAATAGATTCATATTATTTAAGTCTTCGATATCTTTAATCGAGTCCTGCAGATAATATTTATTAGTGAAGAGAGGCTCTACATTGTTTAACTCATATTAGCTATTTATATTAGTTTCTATCCAATTTGAAGATATAGAAAATTCTCTTTCGGTTATAATTTAAAAAAATATACACACAGGTCACCGGGATTTGTCTAAAAAGATAAATTTAAACAATTCTTCCTTCTCCCGAAGCGAGAGCGACCACAGGACTGAACTCTTCTTCCTCCAAAGGATTCTCAGGTACCTCATCAGTATGATCACTTACCATGAAGAAAATAAGAGGAATTCCAATGACCATTGAGCCTGCCACTAACGCCCAAGAACTGGCAAACATACTCATATAAGCTGTACCGTATGCATCAAGTCTCCAAGCAATAGCAGCACCTGCAGATTGTATACCTTTGTAAAATCCTGCATAATAAGCGGTCTTCTTACTACTGTTTGAAAGGGCACCCATGAGCCACAAGCAGTAACTTTGAAACATAGCATCGAAGATTCCGTAGAAAATGTAAAGGAACATTGGTCCAATGTAGTCACCATCTTTGAAGTCCATTGGGGCAAATTTTGTGTTTCCATTTGCATCCGCAGTCACATCTGCTCTGTCAAAGCCTTTTTGAAACTTGTAACCACCACCCCACACAGCAAAGGAGATGACGAATAAAAATACCCAGCCAATCCTTGCACGTACGCTTCTTCTAAAATATTTCAAATCTAAAATTGTACCAATAACAACTGCACCAATCATTTGGAAAAGCCAATAAAGCAAGGAGTTCAATGATCTTGTTCTAATATTAAAACGACCTGCGTTGAATTCATTAAATTGATAGGTGTAAAACCAATTAGAAGCAAAAAACATAGGAAATATTAACAAAATCTTTGGCTCCTTGATCAATAACTTGAAGGATCCAAAAATTTCAGATTTCCAGTCAGGAAGCTTCTTGTCAACAACTCTTGTTCCATCATCTTTCCATACTTTATCTACTGGTAACATGAAAAAAGCTATAACACTACCGCAACCCATTAAAACAATAAAGGCAATATAAGTACCATCCTTTACGGTACTCAGATCCGAATGTAAGTTGTTAGCTAAGGGGATAAGCGAACCAATGACACCACCTAAATTGAAGATAACCCAAAAGACCATAATTCCAGTTCCCTTTTTGTTCTCTGTTGGGTAAGACATAATTATTGAACCCTGTGCTGCCCAAAGACATGATGCACAAATACCGAGGTAGGCACCTGCAAATATAACAAAACCAGCATTCTGATTATGATTGTAGCTTAAAAGCGAACCAGCATAAAGGAGATAACCAGTTCCACCAAACATTAAACAATATCTAGCACCAATCAAATTACAAAAGGTACCAGCGAAGAAACCAAGACCTGCAAAGGTACAGTATAATGCGACTGTAGCGTTATCTTGGGTTTTAACACCATCAGGACCACTGATCGATGCACCAATACCAGTCAAAGCGTTATACATACCAGGTGTCATGAAAACGACGAAAGCAAGCATCACAATTTGGATCATCGCATTTGAGTAGGCTGGAACTTTAGGTATGAACCTTTTGTCATATATCTTTCCACTGCTTTCTATTTCACTCGGTGTATAGTGTTTTATCTCAGGAACATCAGCAGCTCCATTCTCATCTTGTGGTGGTACACCTTCTTTCTTTAAGTCATCGTACGATGAACCTTTACTAGTTTGGACATCAACGTCCGTTAACTTCTCTTCTGCAGACATTTTGTCGGTTCTTGACTATTTATGACTGTATCGCTTTGTAGCAGTTCTTACCTTTGACTGTTCTTTTCAAAGTGGGTAGACTCGCTTCTTTATAAGCCGTCTCTTGTGTGGGTCTTACGGTGCTTTTATCGTAAAATGTAGTTCTATGTAATGATGTTACACTGCAAGCTCCCAACTTGGTATGTTCTCACTTACCCATGATCCCATTATGTCGACTGCCGTTTCTTATCATCCGTTTGGGGTATGCGGGTCTTATCGAAATTTTCACCAAAATGTCCAAAGGTGACATTAAGCTCAAATCCCTCTTTATCGACAGAAAATTACACGAGAAGAGAGCGAAAAGATGATACAACTCACCTCTATGAAATATCAAGTGTATCTACACGTCCTAAGTGTTTAGTCCCTTCCCAAAAGTCTAAAAATTTGAAATGATGTCTAAGGAATTTTAAACAAATTTCTCGATGTAACATTTTACTCCTCGATTACTTAAATTAGTTAAAATGTCCAAATGTTGCATTCTGATCCCCATACAAACTTTCGAGGAGAAATCGGCCGAGAGCATAGTGATGACTTACGACAAGCAGAGAGCGGTCATCAGTGTGGGTGCACCGAAGTGATGCCCGACAGAGAGAGATTCTCAGTAAATGTACACTAAAAATTAGAGAGAGCGCACTGTAGAAGGGAGGCAAGAATGTAATTATTCGCACGTACTGCTTTTGAAAATGTGACATAGCAAGCGCTAGGGCAAATGTGTGAGAAAAGATTGCAACTGTCACACGCGTAATATTTCCTCTCGTTATATTGTAACATTACATTTTTCAAAATAGGTATAAAATTTGGAACATTAGACGTATCAGTCATCTACAAGTAGCAAGTAATTCAAGATATCGGTGGAAGCTACATATCTTTGGCCAGTAATAAGCAAACAAAAAATGGCTTATCTTTTTTAGTGTAAAAGGAACTGTATCAAATTCTATCTAATCGTCGCTAGTTGGACACTCTGTACCGTAGCTATTTCGAATCTAACGCTTGAATAAATAAATGCTACGTACGCGCGTCGTGATTAAACTATGATTTATCTCTCTTCATATAGTCCTTGCCAGATGCAACAATCTCGGCGATCAAATTGTCAATAGTTCTGTCTGACAAAATAGGTGAGTTGAAAACTACTCTGAAGAACTCGCCTCGACTGCCTTCAGTCCAGGGCGGAGGCGAAAAGTCGACTAAATATTTCCCTTTCTTGTGCAACTCTCTCGAAATGAACCTTGTTACATCGGTGAGATCGGTTTCTTCGTATGCGTCGGGTTTATAGTAAAAGCAAACTTGCAAACAGGGTGGTAAATCATCTTTGCTTCCAAATACGAGTGAAAAATTATGGTTTTCACTGATTCTTTCCACGAAGTACTTTCCAATATCGAAGGCATGATCAACTCTTTGAGCTAATCCTTTGGATCCATAATAGAGCCAAGTCATGTAGAATTTGAAAGAATCGGCCCTTCTTCCACAACCCATGGTACCGTCAGCCAAATCAAAGTTCTCATTAACATCGTCATCATCATCATTTTCTCTCCCGTGAAACAAATATGGTGCACTTAAAGACATTGACTTTTGGAACGTCAGAACATGAGGAAGGAGTAAGAAGGAACAAGTATTCGGGACTCCCAACATTTTATGTGGGTTGACTGTGATAGAATCTGCATATTTGATTCCTTTAAGCTTTTGCTTATGCTTCTCAGAAAACACAACATTTCCACCCCAAGACCCATCGACGTGAAGCCAAGTCTTATATCTTTTTGCAATATTTGCAATTTTCTCGAATGGATCAAAGGAACCGAAGACTGTGGTACCTGCTGTTGCATTTATGTACAATGGTGTATACCCTTGTGATTTGGTCTCTATTATCTTTTGTTCTAATGCATATGTATCAATTCTGCCATCTTTTAAAGCAGAAACTTTAAAAACATTAGAGGATCCCAATCCTAACAAAATTGCTGCCTTCTCAATAGAATAGTGAGAATGTGCTGAAGTATAAATGGCGAAGTTGTAGCCTGAATTGCCTTTTACCTTGGTGTCTGGAAACTTGATCGATCTCGCGATGTGTAATGATGTTACGTTTGACCAGGAACCGCCTGGAAAAGTTAAGCCGCCACAGGTATCTTGGTTATCTTCAAAAAATAAAGCTGCATATTTCCTCCCAATGTAATTCTCAAGAACAGATAGAACAGGGGAGACTGTGTATACATGTGAGTTTGTGTTCAATACAGACAAAAGTAAATCAGAAACTAGACCTATGGGATTGTTAGATGCGTACAACTTGTCTAAGAAGCCAGGATTCCAAGTATTTACCGAATACTTCAAAACTTTGTCAATTATTTCGCTAAGCTCTTTTTGGTCTCCCTTGATACCATCCACCATATTCTCATGCAGAAATTCTGCTTTAAGAGAGGAAGGTTCGTGATATTTTCCTAGGGAATCAATTTCATATTTAGTTGAGTCAGGATCCGATTTCTCAATGTATTCAATTATCTTCGGTAAAAGTAATCCCAAAAGCGTTGCTGCCTCTTGATCTTTGTTTGCCTCTAAATCAGATTTCAATGTCATTTTGAAAGTATCCGTGTCGCAATTGTTTATTTTAGAAGTTCTTTTTAAAATCTGTCATTTTGTAATGAGTGAAAAATTTACTGTGGAGTCATATCGTGACTTTTATATAAAACTCTGAATAGTACTTTTAACTTTAATATTGTAATACTTATACAGTCAGGGCAAGTTTTATGATCACAGGGAAAAGAAAGTCTCTTTTGTCACAATTTGCAATCTAGATATACGTATTAAGACATTGCCATACTATATAATTGCGCAACTATTTACAAGGAATTTGCGAGCATCCGATATGCTTTTGCTCTTTGGCCATTCCACGGCTATGGTTCATATTGAGTACAAACCCAACGTACTAATCTTCTTGCTCGAGACTTTTTTGATGTTCTCTTGCTTCTCTTTGTTTCGCCAAGTTTCTATTCAAAACCTCCAACTTCCTCAACTCCTCATGTGCATCAAAGTTACCGGAGGAGAGATTCTCGTAAGTCTCATCATACTTCCCTGTGGACAACGGAGCATTTCCTCTCATTCTTTTTCTCATGTCAAACATTCCAGTTTTGCATTCCATGAATGCTCTGAAATGAGCGGCGCATAGTTCAGGTAATTCTTTCTTCAACAGCGGGTCAGTCAAGCATTCCTTAGGAGTGTGCCTTTCGATCAAGACACAAGGGGATCTTTGTAGGCATATAGCTAGCGCTTTCTTCTGATCCTGACAGCTAGTTTAAGTTAGTTGAAAGGACTCTTATAATTCATGAGAACTTAAGGAGCTAAATCCCTTTATCGATTATGAATATAACATACCTGGCACCCATAGTGACTATCTTCACTCTCTTGAAAATTTCTCTACCTTAGTCACTGTCTAACTGGCGTTCTATTTCAGATAACTATTTTGATCATTTTGATCATTTTGATCATTTTGATGTTTTTATTAAAGTGCAGTCTAACATAAACTCAGCTTTTTACCTTTTGTTACACCGCTTGATTTGATAAACACTTAAAGACAGAATATCCAAGATAGGTATAAATGACCATATCCTTTGTTCCTGGGGAAGTAAATGCTAGTCAAAGCTCCTTGGTTCAATCTGTATGGAAGAATCATCATTTAATTATCTATGGATCGGGCAACAATTTGATAATCTACAGCAATACTAGAAATTTGCAAACTGAGAATATCAGTCAGTATTTACAAACAATATACCTTGAGAATGATCTAATAGCATTGGACTTCAATAAAAATAACGGCCTAATTGGTATTGCTTTGAAGTCAAAAATAAAGATATATAAGCCGGCTAACGCTTTTATGGAAAAGCCTCGATGGAAGGAATGTTTAGACTTTGACAATCACGACAATTCTCTGATCAATGCAATGCAATGGGCAGCAACTGAAAATGAGCTCGCTGTTGCTTCCGATAAATCTTTGTCATTATATCATATTTACGCTGAGTACGGAGACTGGAAATATCAGAAGAGATGGCATTCCATGCAAGCAAATCCTATCAGTCATTTGCGAATCACACATAGTGCCAATCGCATCGTTACATCAAGTGGAAATTTTGATCGACTCATAAAAGTATGGTCTAGGAATTGTTATGGCGATCAAAATACGTCCTTTGAATTGAGCTATTTGGATCACCCTAAAAGAAGCTTTGTTACCCAATTCAAGTGGAAATACAGGCCGACTAGAAATAACCCAGATGAAATAGATGGATCCATGGCCAACATCAAAAATATCAGAGGATACATAGATCAATATGAGGATGACAATGATATATTATACACCTTAACAAATGATTCCATAATTAGAGTTTGGGCATCCTATGAATTTGGGGGACATAGTCATATCCGTTCATGGGCATCACTTGATTTAAATTCTTGTTTTGCAAAAGACGAAATTAGCTCAGTTTGTATTGTGGACAACACATATCTCCAAAAATCACTATTACCTTCTTTGAAAGCCTGCAGCGATGATAATGAGATTGTTTCCTATTTCAAGTCATCTAATCTTAATGGCATGGATCTAATGTTCGTAATAAATGTAAAGGGGCAAGCTGTCTTATATTCCATAACTAATTTGAAGTCTAATCCTCCTAATCAAATCAAATTTGAAAAAGTAGGTAGCCGTCTTCTAGAATTTGAAGCAAGCTGCTTTCCTCAGAATTCTAAAAGAGAGGAAATCACTACTTTCACAAAAAACTTTATCTCATCACCAGCATTCGAGGTTATTTCGAACCCTATTCATATACCTGAGGTGATTTATTTATCAGACAAGGAAACCTCAAATTTGTCCCTTTTGTTACATGACCGAGTCAAGAATACTGTCAGATATGAAGCATTGGACTTTTCTAAATTATTATCAAATCCAAAATCTATGGGAACCATATTACTAGATAAACTTCAAGGACATCCAAAATCGATAAGAAAACTAATCAGATCGAATTCATCAAAAGGAAAAGAAAATATGTTGCTTTCTATTCTGAACTTTCCAGAGCACAACTATATCTGGGAACCATTACATCTAGGAGGCTTGACACATAAAGTAACAGTAGCAAAAAGATTTCAACTCGATGTATCAATGAAAGGGAGTGAAGTTGATCAAGGAATTTGGACTGCCGTTTTGATCAATGACGTTGAACCATCAAACACTGGCAAAAGACGCCACCTTGTTGTTACAGTAGAAAAAAATGGATACATCGGCTTATATGATGCAGATGAATCAAATTACGATGATCGTCCTATTGGATTAAAGCAAAAGTTGCAGATTAGTGAGGAAGGTAATAAATTATATAGTGAAGAGCCCCAGGCTCTTCTTTTCACCGAATTGAAAGAAGAATCTATCGTTGTTGCAATATATCGTGGAAATTTGACAAAAGCTTGGAAAGTATCAGATAGTTTAGAAGCTATCAATATAGATCGATTGCCTTCGATTGAAGAACCTTATAAAGTATCGGATATAGATACTTCAATATCGCAAAGTGAAAAAAATTTAATTTCTGTCATCGATAAATTAGGCTTAGTAAGAATATTCGCTGTGAGGTTTGAAGGTGCTAAGCTTTCTTGGATTGAAACTTTTAGCTTTTATACGAATGTTCCAAATGCTAGCAAGATCTGTGGGTCTTCATCGATTAACAAGTTTGCTGTTGTAGATGGCTCAGGATATAACTTATCTATATGGAACACCAAACTTGGGTTGCTTGAATATGAAGAACGATTTCCACAAGACTTCGGACCAGTTAGAGATTTAGATTGGACATTCATTGACTCTTCAAAAATGAAGCTGACTTCAAATGCGATATTATCGGTAGGTTTTAAAAGATTTGTTTTATTATATACTCAATTGCGTTACGATTATACAAACAAAATTCCTGCTTTTGCCGTCTTAAAAAAGATAGACATATCTGAATATACTTCACATGATATTGGCGATTCTATTTGGTTAGATAATGGATATTTAATTATTGCATGCGGGAATCAATTTTTTATTGATGATAGAAGAGTGAAATTGGGCTCCAATAATTCAATCGATAGTATTATTGAACAACTTACTGTTGGATATATCCAATCAATGGATAGTGACGGTGCAGAAAAAAGCAGAAAAGCAGCGAAAGATATCACTTACGATATTTTAACTTTGGTTAGAATGCTAAATGGCCCGCTTCCAATATACCATCCCCAATTTTTGATCCAAGTTTTGTTTATGGGCCAAATTTCGGTTGTGCGACAAGTGTTATTCAAATTATTTCAACTTTTAAGGATGGACACCTTAGTTGATTGGAATTTATCCTTGACGCTAGAGGAGATTTTGTCGCCTAAAATCAAAAATAATAAAAATGATTCTGAAAATGACTCTGAAATTGATATATTTAACAGTTTCAATGATAATGTAGCGGACATATTGAGTGAATCTTTAATGAAGACATCATTACCCTTGATTACAAGACATCAGCAGATTACATTGTTATCTCTCATTTCAATTGTGAAATCATGGCAAAAGAACGAAAGGTCTCTAGATGAGAATGGGCTAAGATTCTTGACAGGCTTTAAATTATTTCAAAATTCAACCAAACAAGCAAAACTCAGCATTCGAGACATCAATTGGGCACTTCATAGTGATAGCAAAGAAGTTTTATTTGGCTTGGTTCAAGATCATTACAAGAGTCGCCTCAAATGGGAAAACGTTGAACAATGTGGATTGCCTTATTGGATCGACCAGAAAAGGCTTATTGAGGTTGTTGAATCTTGTGCGAGAAATGAATTTAGTGAGTCTAGAGATCCGTCTGGTTTGATTTCACTATTATTTTTGGCCATACACAAGAGACAAATCCTCATTGGGTTATGGAGAACAGTGAGTCATCCGGAACAACAGAAAATGTTGAGATTTTTGAATAATGACTTCAGTGAACCAAGATGGCGGTCAGCAGCATTGAAAAACGCATTTGTTCTATTGGGAAAACATAGACTTATAGATGCTGCTTATTTTTTCCTTTTGGGAGATTCTTTGAAGGATTGTTGTAATATATTAGCAGGTAGACTTAAAAATGTACCATTGGCTCTTGCTATTGCAAAAGTGTACAAGGAAGATTCTCTTGACGTGGTAACCAACATTATCGAAAATTATATCGTTCCGGAAGTTCTCCAAAATGGCGATCGATGGACAACAAGTTGGATCTTTTGGGAAATGAATTTGAAGGAGATCTCTATTCAAGCCTTGATAAAAGCTCCAGTTGACATTATCAAAGCACATTCGGATGTATTTTCTGAGACGTGTAATAAAAATCATCTCGAGCACATAGAGCTTGGAGTTGAATCGCACATTTACTCTAAAGATGATCCCGTCTTAGCTGTGTTATTCCGAAGCTTAAGACGAAGAACTGTAAAATACTTACGGGGCTCTTTGGGTATCACCCCATTAGAGGAATTTGATTTTGTTATAAAAGTTGGATTGTTATACAACAGAATGGGTTGTGATTACTTGGCATTGATGTTAATAAGGAATTGGAATTTCATTAAATACGATAAGGATGAAAATACAATCGATTGGAATAATAAAAAGAGCAATGATTTACCAGAAACCATCGAGCCGGCCAATCCAATCAATCATCAGCCTCCACCGGCTGCAGCATTTGAAGAGCCAGATATGAGTGCCTTCAACTTTGGGTTTTAGAAAACGGTTCCTTTTTCTGTGTTAAAAATATTGAACAAAAGATCAATAAAAGGTGACCAGGATTCAACTAGTGTTATTAAAATGCCAACGATAAAGAAAACCCAAAGTCTGGTTAATACAGTGCCTTTTATAGTTTCATAAATCATTGCATTAGTAACAGCAGTAACAAACTGTAGCTTTTCTTGAAAACTCGTCCCTGTCCCTGAGTCATTATGACCTAAATGAAATAACTCCATAATTTTTAAAAATCCGCTGAAAAGCTTGAACACTAGCTGGTCCCATAGCTCAACGAAATAATGACGAACATATATGATGTCGTAGGATCGAATCAATGTCCGTTTTAATATCCGTGGATCACCAAATTTAGGATCAAGTAATTTCTTACACTCTTCTGGCTTCAACTCACAAAATGATTTAGATAATAAAGCAATTCTAAAATTTTCCTTGAAACTTTCGATCGTCGAAGGATTGAATATGTACACCATAAGCGCCAAAGAAACTACTGGCGTTAAAGCAAAACCAGCGTAGAACTTAAGTTCCCTGTAGAGCGCCATAGCGGCTTGATTAAGCTCCGTCGCGTCTTATCCTTTGTCGTGTGATATATTGATAAGTCAAAAACAAATTCAATTCCCTGCTGTGTACCACTTTCGTTGATATCTAGCACTCGATTTAGGGTGTGAAACAAATGTATAAATATCTGCCCAGGGTCTATCCACCGATCTAGATAATAAACTGCAGTCTTAAATAATCTTTAAGATTTAACTTTCAAGATGACCAAAAAAATATACTGCACATTACAATGTACCACAATTCTTTTATCATTAAACCCTACCCGGGACTCGAACCCGGAGTCTTCCACTTAGGAGGCGGATGCCTTAACCGTTTGGCCAGCAGGGCGAATCTTTCTACTTGAAGAACTTCTCTCATATAAGCAAGCGTTCTATGATTATTTGCAAAATTTTTAAAATACTGATAAGGAAACTCTTCCTTTATGTTCTATTAGCAATCATTAAAATAAGTTTCTAACGCAACTTGAGAACATGCACTAAAGATTCCTTAGCATGCTTGGAATTTTAAGCCGAATTTGTTATTATACTACATTAGAGTTCAGAGTTGATGATTGTTACTTTGGTTCTTTGGCCAAGTGTGAATATTCATCTGGAGATTGATAAACGTCCGACAAGATGTTCTTCCTTTTTTCACACTAATTATGTGTTGTCACACTTATATTTTAAGTCAGAGTACATAAGATTGATGAACCCATACACTTTCTTTTCTTGTTATATTGCTTCTACCTGGCAATGGCTTGCGCTTCGTGAAATTGATGGTCACGATTTGGTGGAATGCTAAAGCATGCTAAATTATGCATCGTAGCGCTTTGAATGTTTTGAAGATATTTGCTCGCGATACAGATCTACATTGCAAGTCAAATATATGAAAAACATCTGTCTCCCATTTCGGTCCATTTTAGCGCTTGGAAAGTCTTTCAGAGATGTCCTAGTCAGACCCAAGATGGACACAGAATAGTAACGGAATAATTTTTGGTAATTCTAGATTTTCCATAATTGTCGATTTTACTAGTACTGCTTCTTCTTTAGACATTCTTCCACACACTGTATCCTAGAAAAAGGACAAGGTCATTCAAGATACGAATTCTTATTGAGCCCTGACCAAAAAAATTCACATTTGTTCAACGTCTCACAAACCAAAAGCTATTCTTTGAATATCCCACCTACCATCGTCATCATCAGGTTTTCGAATTGGAGCCTTAACACATTCTTTAGAAACTTCTCGCAAATTTCACCTTGGCTGAAGATAGTATTTCCACAAATATTTTGATGCACAATCTTACTGTATAACCAGTAAAGAATGCAGCCCTCCAATACATATATAGCATACGTAGAAATACGAAAGAGCCTACAATTAAATGCATCAGCTTCAAACAAGCTCCTCCTAGAATATAAATCCAGAATATCAGTTTGGAAGTATTCCATACTCGACTTTTAAGTGAAAGTTTCCTTTGAACTACGCTGAGCATCAGGCTGAGCATCAGCAGACATTCAGATTGTTCGAATATGGCTGTAGAAAAGTCGTCAAGCGTTTTGTTACGTGTTGCCGCAATCTCGTTAATGGGAGGGTTGCAAGCACATCTCCCATAGGTATCGCTGAAAGATATCGGAAAATCTCCTATACAAATCATATCCCCACGTGAAAGGGCTGACACGCTAGCCACTCAACTAAGACAATTGCAAAGCAGCTCTTCGGCCGTTGAACATATCGAAAATCAGGCTAAACTTTCAGTCTAATAAATTGCATAGACGCCAGTCAAGGATAGAGACTTGATGGGCTACTACTGATGTCGCTCTTAGTGGTAAAAGCTGAACTTGGAAATGTGCAATGCTCAAATTGACATTTGCTTTTGAGGAATTCTACATGCCGTCGGTCAGATGTCAGATGACATTAATGTTAAATGGCTATAGCTACGGGTCGCAGTTTTGTCTTGGCAGAATCAGTAGCACCGCCGCTGCGGTGACAGACACGGTAATTAGCCAGCAAACGTAAGTCAGAGGTTCATAGCTAGTCTGGTCGCCAAAAGCGTGGGCCCTCCAAGCTTGCGGCATCTGTATTAATTCTTAATTTTTGACCCGATTAGATTAGGTATTTGCAGTCTTTAGAATGCAATGATCTGTAGAGTTTGTAAGGAGTTCGAAGGCTTAAAACCAAGCCTACTCAGCGATAGGAGACAACATGTCGTATTGTTTTCTTCATATGCTGTTGTAATTTGGTGTCACATAATTCTTATTCTGGGAATGGTTCCATCTTGGCAATACTACATGAACCCACAAAAGTTTACTTTTTACGCTTCAAGGAACGATCTCTGCCATATCTTGTAGCTCATTGACAACTTTTCGAGAATGGTAACGCTTCTAGCTTCCCTATACAATCATGGATTTCGCCTCAGCTATGTTATCTATGCCCAGTATAATTTCCTACTAAAGCAAAGAAATCTTGGCTGAGGCTGAACTCCACAGACAACAAAGTCAAACTATGTCTGATATTGAAAATATCTATCGTACTTTCGAACAAAGCGTTATTGTCTTTTCTGTCTGTCATCTGTAGCTATAGGTCCCTTCAGCATATGGCATCAGTCAAAAGTCTTGAACTGAATTCCGACCTACAACCTACACTAGATTTTATTCTAGCGCTACCAAAATATGTTTTTAACCTCTCATGTTTATGATGAATTAGGACGACAGAGCTATAGAACATCCCACCGTTGTCTCAAAGCGTTCACAGAATCTCCATCATGGCTTATTGAAAAAAATCCGCTCAGTGCCATAGCGGTGGCCGAATTTTCATGAACCGCTCCTGCGTTAGATAATATGAGAGCATAGCCCTCTTGATAAAATCAGTATCATCAACGCAATAAAAGTACCGAAGAAGGCAAAAGTACGATCATATAACGGACCAGCTGCGCTGTTCTAGTATAAATGAAAAATCAGAGTTAACGTTTAAGTCTAAGAGTCAACAATAGCTATACTCAGATCCCACGCCAATATATCATACAGCACATAGCACATAGCTCGCAGTGAGCAGAGAGCAGATATCAGAAAGCAGATAAAAGAACATATCTAAGGGAGAATATTCACGGGAGAAGAGGGAATAGAAATATACTTATCCTGATAGAGTGAAGAATCTTGACCTGTTTAAAAATCTCCGGTGGCTATCAAAATACATTAAGTTCATAAGCTTCTTGTATCAAGTTTGAGGCTCTCGCAGATCCCGGCTACTTTTATTTAAGGTTCATTCGTCACTCAAAAAAACTGATGACGGTAAATCGCCTAAGTTTACAGCATTCAGCTGGAACGGCCTCTTCCTCTTCACCTTTGCATGATGATCGCTGGGAAGTTAATCATGATCAGCTAAGTGAGCTTCATGATCCTAAATCATTGAGAGTACTCTATGAGATGGGAGGTATAGATAAGCTAACCCAGATGCTTCGATCGGATACTAGGAATGGTTTGAATAACAATAACGAAGAAGACTTACGATCTAGAGTTAAGCAATTTGGTGCTAACAAGTTACCATCTAAAGCCCAAAAGTCTTTCTTCAGATTATGCTACGAAGCAATGAAAGATAAGGTTTTAATACTCTTATCTGTAGCAGCAGTAATTTCATTAGCACTTGGATTGTATGAGACATTTGGAGAAGCAACTATGCATGATGACGAGGGTAAACCTTTACCAAAAGTTGACTGGGTGGAAGGTGTTGCTATTATTGTGGCTGTAGTAATAGTGGTCCTTGTCGGTGCAATTAACGATTATCAAAAGGAAAGACAATTCGCCAAATTGAATGGCAAAAAGGAAGATAGAGAATTAATCGTAATTAGAAATGGTTCCCAAAAGATGATTTCTATATATGATCTTTGTGTTGGCGATATAATTAACTTGCAGACTGGTGACGTTGTACCTGCCGATTCTGTTTTAGTCAGTGGGGAGGTAGAATGTGATGAATCTGCATTAACCGGTGAATCAGAAACGGTTAATAAGGTATCGGCTTCGGAAGCTCTTAAGATTTATCAATCTCGTCTTCCAACTAATGAAGACCTAGGTTCTTCTACAGTAAAATTTAAGGATCCATATCTTATTTCTGGTTCTAAGGTATTATCTGGGTTAGGCAATGCTTTAGTTACCGCCGTCGGTCCCAATTCAATTCATGGTAAGACCATGAGAAGCTTGCATCACGAACCAGAGACTACTCCTCTTCAGGAAAGGTTGGATGGATTAGCAGAAGGTATTTCCAAATACGGATTTCTCGCAGCTTTGGTTCTCTTCATTGTTTTATTAATCAGATTTTGTGTAAACATTGCTCCTGGAGGAAGATTTCACAGCTTACAAAGTACAGAAAAAGGTAAAAAGTTTGTTGATATACTTATTACCTCTATAACTATTGTTGTTGTAGCGGTGCCGGAAGGTTTACCGTTGGCGGTAACTTTAGCATTAGCATTTGCTACCATAAGGATGGCACAAAATGGAAACTTGGTTCGAGTCTTGAAATCTTGTGAGACCATGGGCGGAGCAACTGCCATTTGTTCCGATAAAACAGGAACTTTGACTGAGAATAAAATGAGGATAGTCAAAGGCTATTTTGGTAACTCTAACGACAATTTTGATGACACAGTTGATAGTCAAGGTACAAAATCAAAAGAAGTTTTACCTGCCTTGAATGATAGCATGAAAGTCTTCCTTTGTACTAATATAGTCTTGAACTCGACTGCATTTGATAATGTTGATTTCGATGAAGAAAAGTACAAGGAAGCCTTACAAAGACCGCAGAAAAAATCACTTCTCCATCATTTGTTGAAGGGAAGCAACCAACAGAAAGCGAAATTTGATCTAGACATTGTTTCTGAGCCATATTTGGGAAATAAGACAGAATCAGCTTTATTACTTTTAGCAAGAGATGCACTTAACTTGTTTTCGAAATCAAGTCTTGAAGAGCAAAGGGATGAAGGTAAAAGTAAGATCGTGCAGGTCATTCCTTTTGAGAGTTCTAGAAAATGGTCTGGAATTGTGATGAAAATAAGTAACGGCTACAGGTTATATGTTAAGGGTGCTGCTGAAATAGTTTTCAAAAACTGCGGATATCAATTTGATAAGGATGGGAATGTTGTTAAAATGGACCGCAATTTGCGTGATACTGCTTTGAGTGTGATTGATGACTATGCCAATGATGCTTTACGTGCGATTGCTTTAGCGCACAGAGATTTCGTTGGAGCAAGCTCCTGGCCGCCCCCAGATTTGGCAAGTTCTGAGAATAAAAATGAAGCAGATCCATCTCTTTTACTCAATACAAAAAACCCTTACGAGGATGAAAATAAGAACCTTACCATGGAGACTTTGGTTGGTATTCAGGATCCGTTGAAAGCGGGAGTGCCAGAATCTGTGTTGCAATGTAAAATTGCTGGTGTTACTGTCAGAATGGTAACTGGTGATAACTTAATGACCGCAAGGGCGATTTCTAAAGCTTGTCATATCTTGACTCCGGACGATCTGTCCAATGAATATGCCTTTATGGAGGGACCACATTTTCGTAAACTTTCGCCAGCTGAAAGAATGCGTATTGTTCCGCAATTGAAAGTTTTAGCAAGGTCATCTCCAGAAGACAAAAGGATTTTAGTTGATACTTTGAGAAAATCAGGCGAGGTCGTAGCTGTTACTGGTGATGGTACTAACGATGCCCCAGCGTTAAAACTTGCCGATGTTGGATTTTCAATGGGTATCTCAGGAACCGAAGTTGCTAGAGAAGCATCGGATATCATTTTGATGACAGATAATTTCAATGATATAGTTCAAGCAATTAAATGGGGTAGAACTGTTGCTACGTCTATCAAGAAATTCATTCAGTTTCAATTGACAGTTAACATCACTGCGTGCATGTTGACGTTTGTATCAGCTGTCGCGTCTTCCAATGGGCAATCTGTGTTAACTGCGGTCCAGTTATTGTGGGTGAATTTAATCATGGATACTTTGGCTGCCTTGGCGTTAGCCACAGACAAGCCAGATGATTCATTCTTAAAGAGAAAGCCTGCTGGTAGACATACTCCATTAATTTCGACTTCAATGTGGAAGATGATCATTGGCCAATCTTCAATGCAATTAATCGTTACTTTCATATTACATTTTTCAGGAAGAAGGTTTTTTTTTGGGGATAAGACTATATCAAGTCATCAGAATAAGCAATTGGATGCAATGACATTCAATACATTTGTCTGGTTGCAATTCTGGAAATTGGTCGTAACAAGAAAATTGGACGAAGCAGACGAGGTCAGAAGTGTTAAAGGTAGAATTACTGCCGAAAACTTGAATTTTTTCCAACATTTGTTTAGAAATTGGTATTTTATTACGATAGCAGTTTTGATCGGAGGCTGTCAGATTTTAATCATGTTCGTGGGTGGCGCTGCTTTTTCAATCGCCAGACAAACTCCTGGTATGTGGGCAACTGCCATATTATGTGGTTTTATTTCAATTCCCGTGGGAGTGATTTTAAGAATTATTCCAAATTACTGGGTGGAAGCAATATTTCCAACTAGAGCTTTCAATACATTTATCTACTACGTCGGTTTCGGCTTCTTATCAAAAAAGAAGAAAAACAAAGCTGATGATCTAGAAAAGGATGCTGCCGTTAACGACAAGGAGTCGGACAGCTCCTAACTTACTTATATATAGAGAATAAGAATATCGTATATTTCAATGTTTGTAATCCTCCTGTAACGTAGTGATGAATTTTCTATAAATTGGATAAAAGTGAGTCATATTCTTGAACAAAGGTAAAAGATTTATCAAATCGTCAACATACTTAGATAACTCTTTACTTGAATCTTCTTGTATATCATTCAATAGTTTATTTAATGCATTTTGGAACGTTTCGATTTTAATATCATAATTTTCAGAAGCAGGTACTATACTATTGACTAGATCAAAAATCCCTAAAACGTCGATTAAACTTTTCCTTACACTCTTTAATTTAGTGAGATTGTTTATGGACTCATCATTATCATTTGAAAGCTTATTATTCACCGAAATCAAATCTGACTGTAGCGATGTAATTGAATTATTCAATATGTTGGTATAGTAATGCATTCTAGTTATTTCTTTGTTAGAGTCGTCATTTAACACCGCTAAATTCGATTTCTGGAGCGCCTCTAGGTTATGATTCAAATCTTCAGTTAGTTCATCTGTGTAGTAATCAATACGTGTTATTAAGTTTGAACATTTACTTGATGATTCATTTAAACTCTTTCTGTGAAACTGATTCGATGGTTGTTTACCCAAAATGGACTGTAAGAAGGCATCGACGTATTCTGTTGGAGAAAACGAACTGTCGAAGAACATTGAAAGTATTTCATCGTTGTCTGTCATTTTGATTCTAAGATACAAAAACGAATGAACTAAATTGTGTAGTTTTTTTATTATCAGTAAAATCGGAAATTTCGATATATAAATTTACAATCGATAACATTGACTATGAAGATCATAACAATCCAGGATACGTTCGAGGACGTCATCAGAGACTTGGAAGAGTGCAGTGCTATTCATGAAAAGTTTTGGATAGGTGAGAGAACGGATGATGGTCCACAAGAACTCACTTACATAGAATATGGTAAGGACAACTTCAAACGTATGAGTAACAATGTATATCAATATAACGATGAATACACATTGGTTACCCCAAATAGACTTATATCAATTGCAGAAATTGAAGGAAAGTCCTCTAATTCTAAAATAACTTCTATTGCAATGTCCTTATATCTGGATTTTGTTTTGATAGGAACAGATAAAGGTTCAATAATCGTATACAGTTTGAAAGAGAGAAAAGTTATTAATGAAATTAAAGAAGCTCATTATTCGGATGTAACACATTTACGGCTCTTTCCTTCGAATAAGGTGTTCATATCAATTGGTTTAGATATGATAACCAAAATCTGGGCAGTCGATGGTGTAGAACCAGTCAGAGTAATTAGCGATCAAACAGATGAGATAACTGATGTCAAATTGGTTGGTTCAAGAGGTCGAAACTTTCTCACGAGCTCAAGGGATGGTTCGGTAAACTTATTTGAATGTGGAACAGGGAGTGTGGTGTATAAGTTCAAGAGGGTAGGCGACGATGCTGCAAATTGTTTCACTATTGGTTCCATTTCAGATGAGGGTGTGAGACAATCAGCACTAGAATTCGAGACAGAAGGAAAATGCTTGTACGTTGGTTATGCAAGTGGAGTTATTCAGCAATTTGATTTGGTAAATCATTCAGCTACCTCGATGAAATTCAGAACTAGTTCAAGTGTTGAGTCCATAGACATAGTGGATAAATACTTGATCAGTGGTCACGAAAATGGAGATATAAATATGTGGGACTTGAAAAGCACTAAGTTGATTCACACGAGGAACTTTGGCTCGGTTTTAAAGCTCAGAGTTTTGGGATTTAAAAAAGAGAAGGTTAGCTTGTTGATTTACGCTGGTCCAGAATGTTTATTCAAGCTTACATTTGATGAGAAAATAGAGTATCTCGTTGGGCTTCCAGAAATGTTTAAAGTTACGGATATTGATAAGCGTGAGCGAATGGTGGTTGCTACAGATTATTGCATAGCTAATTACGTGATATGACTTGTAGATGTAGATAGTTAACAAAAATTGCGAATATATTGCAAATATATGAAAACCTGCGGGACATCTTAATATAGTCGGTATGCTCTCGCTTGTTAGTATTTCTTAAAATCCGGTTCTTATCTCTATAATCTTGAGAAGCATAACTTCCCTCTTCTACATTGTGAAAAATTAAAATCATGATTCATTGTCACCTATGAATTTAAAATTTAAATATAAAGCGATAGATCCGTAGTATTCAAATGCACTTATAACTTGGGTCTTGGATCTATTTGCTTGAAGACAGATTCAATAGCGGTTGCCTTCATCATATTACCCTTAACCTTTAATTTACCGTTCATGAATAACTTTTGACCATTGGCCTTACCGTTAGCTAATTTAACGAAATCAACATCTTTTAAGATTAATTGAACATCAGCCTTTGGTACTTTGTCAACTTTGGTCAAAGAACCTTCCTTTTTCAAATCCAATAACCACGATTGATCTTTGCCTTCCTTGTTCTTCAATGTTATAACAATAGTAGCTTTGACACCGGCAATAGCCTTCTTTTTGGTTCCGTCATCTTTCAAACCATCAGCTAATTCCTTGAACAAAGGAGAAGCATTGAACCCATCAGCAGTAACGTCAGACATTTTTTATTACCTTTATTAATATATGATACTAATCGATATTAGGATTAATTACGAGGGTGAGACTTCATATCTCTTATATAAGTTACAGAAGGTTTAAGTTACACCCCATGTGATAAGAAGTGCCGAGGTCAGGGAGGGGATTTTCGCTGGCATTGATTTTGTGTTGTGCTAGCACGAGCTAGTGTCAGCTCGTGAGAATAAGCAGGAAGAAGAGAGCCTAGCGGCGGTACCTTATGTCGCTAAAGGGCGCGGTACAACATGCAGGTGTGACCATGCTTGACGTCGCGCAATCAAATTTCACCGAGGACACCGAATTCTTGTAGCACAGAATAGTGTGGGGCTGATGGAGTCAGAAAAATTGCAAAGAGATGCCACTGACAAATACGTACATGTCCTGTGAGTACATATTGCTCCCACGGACAAAGTCGTCACTACCGCTATTTCTTGTAGTGTGCATGTGGGACAGAACCTATTAATTGAATCATGTGATCGAGAACTCACATCTAAACTGGGACTGAATAGTGGACATATGTTACTGAAAGACACATTGACACCGATTAAAGAGGGAACTTTACTTTAAGAAAGATTTATGTACTAGAAGCTCTTAATCCTTTACCAATCCTTATTCGCTGCATCCGCAATCAACGCCGATAAATCGCCTCTCTGCTTATTTAATTTCACAATTCTTTCTTCCGTCAAAGGAAGTCGTAATTTGCGATTCCTGCTCTTACACAAGCCATGGGACAAATAACATACATCACAATTGGATGCTCTTGGTACACAGACAACCTGTCCAAATCCTACCATCAATGGATTGATGTCGGCCCAATATTCTCGAGGAAGCCAACTTTCCAAGTCTGCTCTCGTTGTCTCTGGGTTATTTGATTTACGAACCCATCCCCATGCCTGTGCCAACCTGTGTAAATGAACATCTACTCCTATTCCCAGGGTGAGATTCCATGCATTCTGCAAGAGTAAGTATCCCATTTTGGGCCCTATCCCGGGCAAACTAGTGATTTCCTCAATTGTCTTTGGAACATCTCCTTCATGAGTTTCCATAAGGATTTCACAAGTTCTTTTGATATAACCTGCTTTTCTATTATGGAATCCCACTTGACATATTAAGTCGTCTATTTGCTTTTCAGAGGTTGCCAAAATACCCTCAATACAAAGACCACCAAAATTCTTGAAGAACGATTCGAGCTTCATCATTGCTGCAAAATTTATCTCATCTTTCGTCTGAGAAGATAACATCAACGAAATAAGTAGTTGGAAACGGAATCGCTTCGGATCTCTTTTCTGAATGCCTGGACTAATGCTATTTGGCATTCTTTCGCAGCCTTGTGTGTCAACCGGTGTTGTTATTTTACTTCTCATCTTGACCACTTCATTATAAATTCTAGTCCAGTTTGCAGGCCCTTCTGTCGTTTGTTTTGCATTCTTAAATATATTTGGTGCCAGCTTCCTCTCTGGCTTGTCTAAGTCACCATAAACGGTTTGCCCTGTTAGAGTATTATTTTTCAGTTCTTCCTTGATATCGATCTGTATATTCTTTTCATTTTTTATTTCTATCGGTATTTGGCCATCGTAGTTTTTTGATAGTTGAGTTTCATTCTCCACTTCTACTTTGATTCTTTTGAGGTTTCTATGAACCTCTCTTGTCCTTTTTACCATTTGATACTCTTCTAGTTGATTATCCTTCTGCAGATTGGCTCATCGAAGATGTCGCGTGCATAGAACGACAAAATATTGAGTCATATGGACCTGATTGATTTGCAGTAGTAAAGTTATTCTTTCACAAGTTATACTGGAAAAAGTTTGATTCAAGACACTAACTCAACATAGTGCACATCTCCTTTGTCAAGTGCTTTTAAAGTCTCTGACCCTATTTATTTTAACAGCCAGTTTTATATTGTCATCGTATTTGGCGTCAAATGGAACTAAAGAAGAAAATCTCAACTACAAATACAAAGACTATAAAGGCCCCAGGCAGCTCCATTGAGAGAGTTGCGCAAGCCTGTGATCGCTGTAGAGCGAAGAAAACCAAATGTGATGGAAAAAAGCCTGCTTGTTCCAGTTGTGCTACAATCGGAATAAAATGCATTGTGTCTGACAAGTTGTCGAGAAGAGCATTCCCAAAAGGATACACAGAAACGCTTGAAGAGCGTATACGCCAACTCGAAGCCGAAAATAAGAGGTTGGTAGGACTCGTTGACTTAAGAGACGAACAATTAGAGTTACTAAATGGCAATAAACTTAATGATTCATTAACATCGACAAATCTTTCACTTCTACAGAACAAACTCCATGAAGATGGATGTCCCTGTGGCTGTGAAAATCACCCCCATTCACTACATGAGAGGCCCGTTTCAATAGCTGGTTCAGTTCATGAAGGTAGTAGAGACTTGGCCAGCTCTGTGAATCTTAGTGACGATAATGATAGTCTACTTAGTTTTGACGATATTCTGCTGGTCGACTCATCGTTTCATCCTATCAATTCAAACGAAGTTAGACCTGCGCCGGGTGCATTTGCCGCAGCCACAGCCATTGCTAAAATGCAAAGTAAACATGAATTTGAAAATAAACAACAAATGTTAACTTCATTGGTTGCGATATCTTTACCACGTCTGACGGAAGAAACTTTATTTATTCCAACATTGTTGGCAAAGATTTGTCAAGTGTATGGCTATAATTCTAAACCTGCAGTTTTAACTGCAAATTCCATCGCTTTGCTTAAAGAAAGTCCACCGCGGCCAAAGGATTATTCGGATTCTGACGTATTGAATAAACTTATAATGAACCGCGATGATGTCACAAGATTAGATGATGCCGAAGCAATATATTTTATAAAGAACTTGATTGGCATGCCAGACTCAAGGATTGATTTAGATCATTTGACCACCGTTTACTTTCAAGAATGGGGGAATATATTACCTGTGTTACATAAGGATACTTTCTTGAAAAATTATGTTAATTTGACGAATATTTTAGAGCTGGGTCATTTAATTCCAGAATATGAGCCTATAAGTTCGTATGAACTGATTGAAAAATTTAGTGCTATCATAATTTTGATTTTGAGTTTGGCGTTGCTTTCGTCTTCAGGCTCTGATTCCTATTCATCTAACCTCCTTTCAAGTAAATCTAAAGAGCTTGAGTATTATGATTATCTTATTCATGAGTTTATAAAGCCTCACTGCATTATCACGAGGCATTGTTCAATACAATCATTACAAATTTTGGCCCTAGCCTTGCAATATTGTCTAGCAATTGGAGACTTAACGACCTGTTATGAGTTACGAGGAAGAACTATTACCATGGCGCAGCAACTAAGACTTCATCGTTGTCCTGCTGCGGTCTTGGGAATAAGTGGAAATAATATGGAAAATGCCAATTTAAGAAATTTAATGCAGGGTGAAAGGCGTATTTTATTCTGGTGTATTTATTGTCTTGACATTTATTCATCCTTAAACTTGGGTGTTCCTAGATTATTGAAAGATTTTGAGGTGGAATGTGCTATGCCTTTTGCTGGAAACAAAGATGATGACGATATAAATGAAAATATTTTAGTCGTGAATAACACGAAGCTTTCCATTGTTGGCAAGGTTTCAAAGTTTTCGTTGAGCTTCATGCTTTATTGTAAGGTTTTAGGTGAAATATTGGACTCAATTTTCTCTAGATTTGAGGATACAAATTTTCACAAGAAGGCATTAAATAGAGATCAGATGCTTGATTGTTGGAGAAGAGAACTTTCGAGCGATTTGAAATTTGAAATCGACGTTAATGGCTTTACTACAAAAACTTTGACAGACTTAGAATCTTACAACAAATATCAATTAACGTTTATGTTCCTCTATTATCATGCTAAGATATTGATATATCTACCTATTATTTCAAAATATGGTAATCACCATGATGTTGGACTCTCGCAGAAGGAACGGTTAACGAAAGGTGATGAGGAAATGTCAAACATCGTGACAAGTATAAGTATGATACAGCAATCGTCCATCCAAATATTAGAATGTCTTAAATGTTTGCTGAAAGGTCTGCACACATTATCGGTTCCTTTGAATGTTTCGAGAGAGATGGCAAGATTCTCTCTTTTAGTCGCACAAGGGAGTTTAGATTATATTAGAGGAGGTCCATTGTTCCAAAATCTGAAGCAATTACTATTGGAGACTATATCTCTTTTAATCAAAGATTCGGATTCTAACATTCCTAACAAATTAACTAGAAGCTCAGTTAAGTTATTGGAAATGGCAATCTTAAGTATACTAGGCTTGAATACGAATAAAGGCTCGCTCAAAAAGAAGCCCACCAACCCACAACAACCTATCACAAAAACTGCAGTTGCAAGAGAACCAAATCAAAGACGACCTATAGGCAAATCCAAACTCAATGATGACTCCTTGCCAATCGACCTCTCGGTCCTTGAAAACGAGTTATATGATGAAAATGAAAATTTGGAAGATATCTTGATGTTTGACCCTTTCAAAGTTGATTTAAGTCGTAAAGTCATGAACGATGAGTTTGTCACCGATGGCTCCTTAGGGTTGGTTCCTTTCTTAGATGGGAATGGTCTCTTGAGCTACTCTGAAGTGCCTCACGCTGAGGACATCACTCAGTCATATTGATAGAACTATCACTGTACATAGTAGTATAATAGATTTAGAGAAATTATCTTAGACATTGTTAACCGTACTGTTGCGACATTGTCGCTGGGATATGGGGTAATGTTGTGGGGGGATAATATGAGTGCCGTTGGGAAGCCATGAAAGGTTCGCTCTTCAGATTTGTTCATCCTGATGTCTTCCTTTTCAAGGGCTACCTTCAAGAGTCTTAACTATAACTCTTTTCGTCCACAATATCAACCGTCGTTTTATCATTTGATAAGTCAGTATGTTTGTAAAAACGATACATCAAAGTTGCCCATTGACGTTGCAATTGACTTAGGATGTGGTACTGGTATTGCGTCGTTTCCACTTCTTAATTTTACGAATAAGGTGATTGGACTAGACCTTTCGCCGAAAATGATAGAAACTGCTAATTCATTGATTAAAGAACGATGTGATAGTATGAAGATTCAAGATTATAATAGAATTGGATTTTTAACAGGCTCGGTGGAAGATTTTCTTTATCAACAAAATGGTGATAGATTGATTAGTGAAAATAGCGTCGACTTGATATCTGCAGCTCAGTGTATTCACTGGTTCAAGGACTACAAGTCTTTTTTTCAAAATTGTTACACACTATTGAAACCTGGAGGCACTTTAGGGTATTGGTATTACATCGATCCAGTTATACTGGATTTTAGAGGACCATCGAAGGATATATCTAAAGAAGAAGCTACAAAAACGGCATCCGAAATTTACTTTAAGTATGTTTATGATGACCCAGCGTTTTTGGGGTCTCATTGGGAACAGCCTGGCAGAAGTGTTTTGAAGGATCACTTAAAAGAGGTTAACAAGTGCATTCCATATGATTTGTATGATAATGTCACAATAAGGAATTTTGCTTATGATCCAAAAAAGTCCCCGCAGCCTACTCTGGAGGACTTGGATCTCAGCAGATACAATATTCAACTTAGTGACTATGTAGACTACTTACGAACTTACAGCTCTTTCAGTACTTTTAAGGCTGCGACAGGTGACAAAGAAGACATATATGGTCAGCTTTTGAAAGATTTTGAACACCGCTTGGGATGGACCAACGAGACGAAGATTGATCTAGTCTGGAACACTGGCTATACTTTGTTAACTAAAAAATATAGATAATGATTCATATGATGCCCTAAAGATACAAGAACATCATTATGTCTTAATTAGAATTATATAATTGCCAATTGATTGCGCAACTTTACTTAGAGCTCTAATATGAATTTGATCAAAAACTATATGTCCATGCTTCTTTCGCATTCAAAAAAAATAACCAGTATGGCAAAAAACATTATATAATTACTTCTTAAGATCAACACATCATGATCCATAGAATTATCAGCTGTATAATACGGACCATTGTTGTCTCCTTTCTAATCTGGATCGTACTTTCTACCATATTACCTCAATGGTACCAAAAATATACCAACAAAGAAATTCAAACCGGAAAATTTAAGTCCTCATCATATCCATATAGTTCGTTGAAAGCACCAAAAACCAATCCAATTCAAAACAGCTTAGTGTATTTCATAATTGCACATCCGGATGATGAAGTAATGTTTTTTTCTCCATCTTTGATAGAAAGTATAAAACCCAAAAATAATAATAGAGTCAAGTTAATATGTCTTTCCAACGGAGATTTCCTAGGCGAATCTATGGGAAAGATAAGAACAAAAGAACTTTACCGAAGTGCCCAAATTTTGGGCCTTCAGAAGGAAGACGTAACAATACTATCTTCATTTAAAGATGGGATGAATGAGACCTGGAGCGTAGATGACATCCTGAATGAATTGAAGAACTACATCGAATTTGATAATGATAAACTAACATCCTTAATTACATTTGATGAAAAGGGAATTTCCAGTCACCCTAACCATATAGCTGCTTACTATGGTACGAGGAGGTTTATGAATAGAAATGCAGATAAAAGCGTTAAAATGTATGCTCTCAAAAGCTTTAATTTTTGGGAGAAGTACTCCTTTACTCTATTGACTAACCTTGAGCTCTTTCTTGAGCATGCCACGAGACTCATTGGAAATTTTTCCAGAATTAACATACACATTCGACTCACAAATAGGAATATTGATGGCTCCTCCATTAAGTATTATGCCGACTTGAACATGTTGAGTGTCGGTTACGCAGCAATGTCATACGGACATTTCAGTCAAATGATTTGGTTCAGATACGGATGGTTGGTCTTAAGCAGGTACTTAACAATGAATCATTTGATACAAATTTATATATGACGGAAAAATGATACTATTATACAATAAACTTCTATAAATTTTTAAATCCAAATTGCTTTTGACACCAGTTTGCTCCATGTTCAAAGTAATCCTGCTTTGTAATACTGACTTTTTCTATAACTTCATCAGATGACAAGTTTAAACCACCATTCCAGGCCGCCTCATCCTTAGGTATATCAGTGCTGATGGATTTGACACACCAATCCAGCGGTAGTTCCCTTCGCAATTCGCTTAGCAATCTCGATTCAAAATTTGGAAGACACGCTGTACCGCCAACTACGCTTATATTACTTGAGAGTAAAGGTCTTACGACTTCCGGGCAACTCATTATAGACTCAACTGCCAAATCCACCAAATTTTTCATTGGTGTAGACTGTAATAAACTTGAATTCGTGGAATTGTTGTCAAAAATTATTTCTGGATGATAAAAGGATTCAGGAACAGTAAACCGTTCGTCGAGTAACCTCAAAGATTGTGCATCTGGTGGGACTTTTGAGGAATCGGTTTTTACGTATCCGGTGGTAGTCGTCTTAAAATCAGGTAAAATGAACTCTGTCATGTAGTTATTTCTTTTTCTTAAAGCACTGTTGAAGTCTTGTGCAACGAAGCACGTCTTCTCCTTTATCGTATTGATAAGTATTGGTTCATCCGCTATGTCATAGTGCCTGAAAGATATCAACTCTCTCAACAAACCATTCAAGAGCTTCCCTCCAATGGGAAGCTTCTTGACACCTTTCCAGTAAACTTTTTGATATATAACAGGAATAATCCAAGTCGCATAAAACCCAGAGTCTATGACTAGCATATAGTCGCTCTTGTCTGAACCCAGCCAAGGAACCAAGGATGCAGGTATACATCTGTAGTACTCACTGAAGCCGTATTCTTCAAAAACGATCAGATCGGTATTAATTGACAATTGTGGAAGCTGAAACGGCGTCTCCGTAAGGGTCAAGTGCGTCTCAGATGCATCAAATTCGAACTTGTCGAACATGTAATCCCACACGGGTTTTTCAGTTTCCCATGATACTAAGTGGCCCTGGTCATAAGGACGCCTGAATATGATTCCTGAGTAATTATTCGTTTGCTTCAAGTATTCATTTCCAATATATATAGCCCCGTCTTTTGTCTTACTTATGATGTTATGCACCTTTAAAGGTTCAGCACCCTGAAATCCAGCCTTGATATTATATGATCCATTGTCTACAACGAGATGTTTACTCATATCATTACCTTCGCTGCGTGCCTAAAATCTTATGTGAAAGTTTTCTTTTTCACTCCTGTACCTTCTTCCTAAGGTCTTCTTCGTCTATCTCCGCTAGTCAATTTTGCTGTTGCTCGGAGTTCCTAAAATTCTCTCCACGTTGTGGCATTAGGTAGTAATTTTTAGGCTGATTGATGTGATAATAGTTTGTTTTTGTGTAAACGGCGCACCGAAACACCCAATTCCATGAAAATTGTACCGGCATGCCGGTATAATTTTTTGAGACATATATTCGATAGATAACTAAGAAATAAGTTATTGTTATCTTAAATTGTATCATAGCGCAGCAATTCATCTCTGATAGATAAGTAAGATTTAGGCTCACCGGTAGTAAAGGAACTATTAAGCTATATAGATAGTGGAATTTGGGGGGCAGTAATTGTGTTGGATTACATATAATAAGAGATTCTGAAGAGATTAGCTAATTAACTACTTAATAGGCAGAAACGCCTTTTTCAGCAGAGTTAACCTACAAAGTTTCTATTATGGCACTCTTATCCAGAGTATTGCATCAAGATAAACCTCATCATCATTACGAAAAAAATGGAGAAAATCTTACGGTATCACCCTTTACATTGACAATTAAGATCGAATCTCCCCCTGTGATACTTTACGGGACACGGGAAGAATCTACAGGGTTCATCTTATCGGGGTTGCTATTTCTAGACATATTGAAAGAGAAGAATGCTGAGTTGGAATCGGTAACGTTGTCTTTGATACAGACTATGAAATATACTAAACCATTTATTGCTCCATCGAGCACAATTTCAGGCTGCAAGAATTGTTCAGTGAAAAAAAGTACTTTAGCTCGTTGGGATGTATTGACCACTAAAACAATGTTTGCTGTTGGCTCTCATGCGTACCCCTTTAGTCATCTTCTTCCAGGGTCCTTACCAGCGACATCAAAATTAGGATCCTCTCACTCGGGAAGTTATATTAAATATGACTTAATTGCGACAGCAAAAGCAACCAATTTTGATAAGGAGATAGAGGTACTTCTTCCCTTGAATGTAACTCGACTGGTATTAAGAGGGCCGGATAGAAACTCTGTGAGAGTATTTCCTTCTACAGAAGTTTCAGCTAAGGCTGTCTTACCCAATGTCGTTTACCCGAAGTCTACTTTCCCAATAGAGTTATGTCTTGATCATGTTGTGAATGAAAAAGGGGATAGAAGATGGCGAATGAGAAAAGCAACATGGAGAATTGAAGAATCAATTAAAATAAAAGCAAACGCGTGTCCTAGCCATATCAGCAAATTGAAATCGCTAGAAGCATCTGAGAAAAAGGCTGAACGATCTCACGGACCAATTCAAAAACCAATTCCACAGCATCATAGTACAATTCAAACCAGTATGACGTTATCTACATACCCAGGAATGCAGAGTCAAAATCAAAATCCAAATGAGGCATTGGATCATCAGGAAGTTGAAGATGAACACATTCCTCCTGCAGAAGAAATAGATGATCCCATTGCTGATTTCATACGAGGAGCTAATAATTTGAGCATTTCTCAACGGATTCCTACACCTCAGCAGCCGGCTGTTAATACGACAGAAGAACATTTATACTTAGAAGAAACAAGAACAATAAGCCATGGAGAGATAAAATCAGGTTGGAAATCAGATTTTTCCAACACTGGTAGAATAGAGTTGGTGGCCGATATAAATGCATCGAATTTTTCCACTGGATCTGTTACAAATGTAAATAAAAGATCAAGTGAAGATCCAAAGATTGACGAAGAGAAGGAAGGTTTAAAAAATGGCTCCAATGTTGCATGTGATATTGATGATCCCAATCTAGGAGCGTTCGTGGATCACACACTTATATATGAGTTAATTCTAGTTGAGGAGGCAATTCAGAGAGGAAACGAAAAAAGGTCATTAAAAAAAGTGGGTGAATCTCCCCTGCTTTCTCCAGTCAACTCTCAATCATCTACATTAAGTAGTGCTACTCCTCCTTCTAGAGCTAAGGTGGGCACTCCGACGGGAACTGCTCGTGTGTTTAGAATGCAATTCAAAATTATATTAACTGAACGTTCGGGATTAGGTATTGCATGGGATGATGAAGTTCCTCCCACGTACGATGTTGTTAGTAACCTTAGTCCACCAACTTACATGGAATCGTCCGACATTGGAACTCCTGAGTATACACCAAATCTCACCCCTTCTACTTCTTTGACCTCCTCATCACAAGGAGGTGAATTGGCTCAAACGCCGAGAGTCATTTATGGTGTTGGATCATCAGACTCCTCTGGGGGTTTATTCTCAAGTAGGGTAATACCTAGTCTCAGCATTGATCATTTAGTAGGTTTAGATGAAAGTGCTGATGAGTTGAGTAACCATGAGCATGAATGATCAAGTCTTTACATAGTACTATGGCCAATTGTATGTTATTTTATAGTATCACCAAAAAAACTACAGGATTAGATTGAAACAAGATACCTTAAATAGTAAGAAAAGGAAGATAAACAATAAATATACAATACAAAGAAAATTAAAAAGAACAAATCTTCAGGTAGCGCTTGATGCAGCATTAACTTTTTGCTCAACTGCTTGAGCTAGAGTGTTGACCACAGTCGCTTCATTTACAGAGGGGATAGAGCTATTAGCCTCATGCAGATTATCGTTGGCGGATTGACCTGGTGTCCCGTCGAACCTACTAACTTCTAAGAGGGAGCTGTATAACCCTGTCAACTCTAGTAACTCTGTAACCGAATCAGAGCGCAAGTCATAAATTAACTGCTGAAATGAATGAGATTTGATGACATTGATTGACAATTTATTTTCCGTCAAAAATTTCATTAGATGCTTATGAAATTTCATAGCAGAATAAGGGGAGTTGTCGAATTCCGTGGAAAGAAATCTCCTGTTCGACGCCATCCCAAATGGAGCCAATGAGGCATCTATGTTATTAATTTGAGATCTATTCTTGTAGTTTTTCAAACCAGCAGCATTTTTTTTGACCAGATTCAAGTCATCTGCTTCAGAATTAATCTGTGGAGGATTAGAAGATGGGCCAGGATGATGCTGAAAGTTGGATGGATATCCTAAGGGGATTCCATTGGGTGCATAAGTTATGCCATTACCATCTATTGGAATCGGTCGCGAATTATTAATTGAGTCTTTAGTCAACTTGTGTGTTTTCAAGTGCTCACTTAGCTTTTTGGGAGATCCCTTATCTGATGGAAGTCTGGTAATTATCTTACCACAATAATCGCAGGCAGCTATGTTGGGATCTTGGGAGTCTTGTACGAACCAAGACCATACCCATGACTTCTTTTTGGCGCCAAATTTTTGGCCTGGTCTATTCTTCCGTTCTTTCTTTCCTTGAACTTGTTGGCCTGATTGTTGTACATCGTTTTGTGACTCTGGTCCAGTTGTAGACGGCTGCTGAGCTTGGTGAACTACTTGCTGCTGCTGCACCGCTGCCGCTGCTGCCGCTGAATTTGGATCATTCTGCCCACCTTGTCCTGTCAAATGACCTAATTGGCTAGGTTGTTGTAGCGCATTCAAACCTCCAAGATTCCTCTGAGGAAGCTGACCCTGACCATATGACGTAAAAGATAACGGGTTACTGTTGTTCCCAAAGTAGCTCATGGTAATTTTCACTATAAAGCTTAAGAATTTCCCCGACTGTTAAGATTGAAACTATGCTATTGAACTCGGCCAGATACGGTATCCTATGCTCTTAGCTAAAATAACCTGAATGACAGTATCACTGATGAAGTCGATAACTGTATTATAATTCGTATTCTGTAATGTGATGTAAAGCTATCAAAACAACAATATAAACAAGTACCGGTACCTTAGCCGGATAACATTTAAAGGAAAAACGACAGAATATCGAGAAAATCGAGCGTGACGACTATCGGTGGCCGGCTGTCCGGGTTAGACAAAAATTGCAGATCTGATTTCCAGGTGCAGGTCGTCCAGCTCATGATGGGCATGAGGTAGGAGTGGCCATCGTTTTGAAGACAATTATAAAAGTGCAGATAGACGAAAGAATGAGACAGGATTGAAAGATATTAACAGGATTAGATCAAACAGGATATATGATACAGTAACGGGCTTCATGAGGTCATTGGGATTTTCTCCCACTTTCATTTTAAATTCGCTACATTTTCTTTCTAAATACAGATATGATCTGACATCTAATCTGTGGTTTATTAAGGATAACCTTAACCTACGAACACAGCTATTTGCGGCGCTTGAACTAACTTCCGTATTAGTACTACCGACCTTTGTCAGATCTGGCAACGTCTTTTCAGGTTGCGCACACGCAAAATCGATTATATACTGTGTTTAAAGGACTTACAGTCTAATTTGCACCTTCGGTTTAACACTATTCTCATGTTCCGAATAAGAACTGGTATTCCATGTAGTATAACATAGCAGTGTTTCCGGAAGTCTTTAGTGTCTTGTCTGTCTATTTTGCGTTCTCTCAAGTTTATCGTTCTTGTGAGCCCAGCTCCCCGACTCGACTCTCACCGTTGCCGGTCGAGGGTGTCCGGAGAGCCATGGCACCGGGACCCTGAGAAAGTCAGATGCCGTGTATTGTATTTCAAGCGGCTACTGATGTCGCGACCAACACTGCTTAGTGTGAATTAGTTAAGCTTAGTCTTTATAGCCTACTGGCTCTACTGCTAAGTTACGTCCTGTTGGAACGCCATCTACACGTAAAACTTTTGGAACTAAGAAATATTGAGTCGTTAGTTAATTTGATTGCCCCTATTTCAAAGCCCCCCTCCTCTGCGAGTCAACATTCGTCCCTTGACGTTGAAGATTACTTGCAGAATTTATACTTTCTTGGTAGTCGCTGGTAGTCGCTAAGTTAGCTGTAATGATTATAGCAGCCCTGAAAAATTTCTGGACTTTTTTTTTTTCGCAGCCAGTGAGCCAGCCATCTAAAGAGATTTTGGAAAAGAAAAGCCATTTTCGGTAGTGACGTACTAATCTAGAAAGAAAGCACCGAAAAAGCTACTGGACTCTTCCATATTAAGCACAAGTGCAACAGCATTAATTCAATTAGGCAAAGCAGCTGTCAAGGTGGGTGACAGAGGTACAAACTACGATATACGTACAGGATTACAGATGCTTGACAGCTCAAACCAGTCATATTAAGTCTAAACTGATGCAAGCAGTTCGTTGAGTTGTCATAAGGAATCTTTTTAGTAACTTTACCAGCATGAAAATTGCCAGTACGGCAGTCTAAGTATATATAAGTAGAGCATTTCTTTAAACTTGGTGGTGACTTGGTTTTGATTTATTTTCTAGTTAACGTACAATTAAATTCCAGCCACAAGGCAAGCCTGATATAACGCCGCTCATTATTAAACTAACCCTAGTCCTTCTTTAGCTGCTAATCTGATTTTAAAGCTGGTCCACGTTAATTAAAATGCAATTGAATTCTTATTTGTCGCTTTTGTTCGCCGGTTTGGCATCTGCAGCAATTATTGGTAATAAGAGAGACGATGCAGTTACTGTACATCTTCAGAAAACTGTTAACAAAGTTCACACCAATACCCAGGTTGTGGAGGGATCTCTCTCGACTGTTACTCATTTGAATGTGGAAACTTCTACGACCACTAGTACAAGTTATACCGCCACTGTTACTATTACAGTGTTCGGGACTCCAACTACATACACCACTGTTGCTACCACGCCTTTGGATGGTAGCACACCAGATGGAAATGATGTTACTACTTCTTCCACCTTGCCATCTCCAGGAACAACTTCCACTGAATCTACATCCCCTACAAGTAGCTCGACTGGAGCAGCCTCAGCAGGTGAAACAACTTCTACTGCTTCCACATCGGTCCCAACGACATCTCCGAATGCTAAAGCCACGAGATCTTCGTCAAGTACTAGTCCTACGACTTCTTCTTCTTCTTCTTCTGCTGCTGCTGCTGCTGCTGCTTCTTCTTCGTCGTCGTCATTGTCGGTCACTAGCTCAAGCACCGGCAATTCTGGACCAACAATCACCAATGCCGCTTCTATTCCGTCGTCAACTTCCTCCTGGATCATTGAAAATGTGACAACTACCACGCTGGATGGTGTCTGTCGCGTAGACTATGATTACTATGAGGTATCCGATTCAGACTCGGTGACCTCAACTTCTACAGTATATGCTACCATAACTAAGTCATGATGCATTATAATTGTTTCAATAAATGTATAATAAGAGAACTAATACGTAGAAACTTTATTCAATCAACATTGATGTAATCATTACCTTTTAAGATATTACCTCGCCGATTTCGCTGGCTCTATTCCTTGGAGTATGTGTTGCTGAACCGAATTTCCATTCCTGGATATAGCGGACAACCGTTTTTGTTTACTAGGGCTGATGTCCTATTAATATATTTTGTCACATGTTTGCATCTTTGTGTAATTTCATTTCATCAGGCTCAATCGTGATAGACCAAAATTTTTCATCATTCGCTATATTATACTCATAAGGAGAATTACAATTATTAAGTTAACTGTTTTTTGAAGGACACTTTATTAAAAACACAAGATGGGTATGTAATAGGAAAAAAGGGTTTTAAAATGAAGTACATGGCAGAAAGAGCAACGTTTAATGTATCTAAAGACATAGCATAGAGAACAAATACTTGGAGACAGCATACATAAGGAAATGGATTTAGGAGGAGCAAAATAATAGAAAAGGAAAGAGAACGAAAGAAACAGGTTTTTGAACAGCCTCAAGTGTTTAATAGTGTGTAGTTTGTTTTATTCTAAACATATATTAATGTGGACTGTGACAACTAAGTACACTCCCCTATGAATGATATTGGATAGGTACTGAAGATACTAGCCAAACTAACAGTCTTTGCAAATTTGCGTCATATACTATTTCCCAACTAATAAGCTCAATAGATTACTAACAACTTTAGTTAACGTTCCAAAGACTAGAAAAACCTACTGTAAGGGTAAGGAATGCCGTAAACACACTTTGCACAAGGTCTCTCAATACAAGACCGGTAAGGCTTCCTTATTTGCCCAAGGTAAGAGAAGATATGACCGTAAACAAAGAGGTTACGGTGGTCAAACCAAACCTGTCTTCCACAAGAGAGCTAAAACTACTAAGAAGGTTGTCTTGAGATTGGAATGTACCAAGTGTAAGACCAAGGCTCAATTGTCCTTAAAGAGATGTAAGCACTTCGAGTTGGGTGGTGAAAAGAAACAAAAGGGTCAAGCCTTACAATTTTAAGCTTAATCATGCTCTGGTAATGATCTGTATACTTAAGTCATATATATATAGCTGAAATTGGGGTTTATTAAAACTTTCTTTTGTTAATAAACACATATGCTTTAATAAGAAAATCATTAGATCCTCTCAACACATACTCTTAACGTATATATTTACTGCATTATACTGCATGATTCGGCATATACACCAAAAATAACTATCTAGTTCTGTTCATATAGGAGTTGATTACTGTTCAGTATCGTGAAATTTGGCTAGAATCGCGGTTCAGATCAAAATTTTAAAAAGTCAAAACATTGTTGTTTGAAAAAAAGTTGAGGCTTACTTATCATTATTTCTTTCTCAAAGAATATATTGATAAAGCTTAAAAGCTTACCAATTTGACATACTATAGAAAACTGAAGTTGTGGCATTAATTAAAAGTCGAAAACATTTAAAGTTTGTGGATTTCATTGAGCGAATAAACAAAACACACAACAAAGACCGACCACAGGCTGTTATACACTCTAATCACATAAACGAGTTATAGAGCTTTCAACAACGAAAACGTTAATTTTCGAGAGTCTATAAGAGGCGGCCAGACGTAGAGCTTGTGAAGAAATTACAATGAACTACGATCATCTAAATGACGAGCAGAGGCAGCGACTCTATTATCAATACTTACAGCAACAGCAACAGCAACAACAGCAACAACAGCAACAACAACAGCAGCAGCAACAACAGCAGCAGCAACAACAGCAACAGCAACACCAAAATCAACCTCGGCAGCAACATCAATTTCAGCAATCTTCTCACCATCAACAATTTCTCCTGCTGCCGTTCCAACAGTCACAACAAAATAAAGCTTACGACAATGGCAACAGATTCCAACAAGTTCCGAACCACTACCCCGGCGACCACCAGTCGCCCAACGACAGCTATATGGAGGATGATACTGTAAATCAATATGATAATTTCTTGAACAGCTCGCCAACTTTCAACAGCAGTGCCCATGATCAGGGAAAGTTTCAGTCTATAGATTCATTAAACTTCAGGCCCCCTACATCGACTTTTACTCAATTGGCAAACAATAGCAGTACCAATTTATCTGAAACTAGTAACGTTTCAGCTGCAAACTCAGCTGCTTCTAACGAACAAACACCGCCTAGAACCCAGAATCCAGCTCAAGCCTTTACTCAGAAGCCGGGACTTCAGCAGCAAATACCTCAGCAGCAGGCACCCCAATATGGCTACCAAGCTGTGCAACAGCAGCTGAAGCAACCAAATAATTTAGTGAGGATACAAGCCTCTAATTTAGAGTCGTCTGACTTTCAGCCGCCAAGAACAGAGAAGTCCAATTACGTTTATTTTACAAGACAAGCCAATCAATTGGATAAACTGATACAAGATAAAGCAGCAGCAGTGAAGTTAAAACTTGAAAATTATTACCAAATGTCAGTTAGCCACGCGATTGAAAGGAATCAAAGACGATTAGATTTGGAACACAAGGTGATGAATGAAGGTATTGGATCAAGTGAAGAGAGAAAGAACCGACAGTTGCAGAACTTAGGTAAGAAAGAGTCTCAGTTCTTGAGACTAAGAAGGACGAAGTTGTCTTTGGAAGACTTCATTACTGTGAAAGTAATAGGCAAAGGAGCCTTCGGGGAAGTTAGATTGGTTCAAAAGAGAGACACTGGTAAAATATATGCTATGAAAACATTATTGAAATCTGAAATGTACAAGAAAGACCAATTAGCCCACGTTAAGTCAGAAAGAGATGTATTAGCTGGCAGTGACTCGCCGTGGGTTGTATCGTTATATTATTCCTTCCAAGATTTGCAATATTTGTATTTAATTATGGAGTTTTTACCAGGAGGAGATTTGATGACTATGCTTATAAGATGGCAGATTTTCACAGAAGATATTACAAGATTTTACATGGCCGAATGTGTACTAGCGATAGAGGCAATCCACAAGCTAGGATTTATTCACAGAGATATTAAGCCGGATAATATCTTGATTGATATTAGGGGACACATAAAATTAAGTGATTTTGGACTTTCCACTGGCTTTCACAAATCCCATGATTCCAGTTATTACAAGAAATTGTTAGAAAAAGAGCCTCAAAGTCAGCATCTACAACCCGGAAGTGCAACAGCTGGAGCTGCCACAACAAATGGAAGGAATTCGATGATGGTTGATGTGATCAACTTAACTATGTCCAATCGACAGCAGATGCAGACATGGAGGAAATCACGTAGATTGATGGCATATTCAACGGTTGGTACGCCAGACTACATTGCTCCGGAAATTTTTATTCACCAAGGATATGGTCAAGAGTGTGATTGGTGGTCTTTGGGCGCAATTATGTTTGAATGCTTGATCGGATGGCCACCATTCTGCTCTGAGACTCCTCACGAAACTTACAGGAAGATATTGAATTGGCAAGAATCACTCCAGATTCCGGAGGATATTCATTTGTCTCCTGAAAGTGAGGACTTGATTCGAAGGTTGTTGACCAATTCAGAGAATAGATTGGGAAGATATGGTGGAGCTGAAGAGATCAAGAAGCATCCATTTTTTCGGGGTGTGGATTGGGAAACAATCAGAAATGTCGACGCTCCCTTTATTCCAAAACTAAGATCCATCACTGATACTAGATTTTTCCCCACTGACGAACTTGAAAATGTACCTGACTCACCTGCTCTTACAAGAGCTCAAGAACAAGGCGATGACATGGTCAAAGAGGACTTGCCTTTTATAGGTTACACGTATTCTAGATTTGACTATCTTACTCGTCGGAATGCATTGTAATTACCGACACATATCACACATTTAACACATATTTAAATAGTTTACTTCGATAGAATCAAGCTATATCTAATAGCTGTACAATTAGATTAACATTAAAATAAATTTCTCGTGACTTAATCATCTTATTGTCAACATATTTTTAGGACAAACTTCCATACCGATTTCTGAAGCAAGGAAGCAAGTAGCAACCTCCTACATTTAAAATGCTCATACTCTTTTTGTTAATAGCCGGTCTCTCGGAAACAAAAAAAAAGTATCTACTCAATTGCGTTCGATCCGTCAGCTCAGCTTGCTTTGATCGGATCTAATCCGAAACTAAATGTCCGGCTAGTTTCCCTTTGTCTGAAAATGTGAGTCTGAGACATATCTGAAATTTTAGTCTGTCTGTCTATTATTAAAATATCTCTCATCATTACTAGGTTCAGCCGACTCTGCTCTCATTACTCTTGACGACTGTTGGCGCGGCTCTCAATGTATGCCTTTATTGTTTCACATTTGAAACTTAATCGGTGTTCAATCTCTCCTGGAATACCACATTCGTAAATACGAGACTCCTTCTTAGATTTGCTCTTACTAATTGTATTGTTGCTTCCTTATTCTTCCTCGTTATTCCTGCTAAAATTTTAGCGATTTGCAGCACTTTTCATGTTGTGCTGGATGTAATTTACCCGTTTCGTCATTTCTCGGTTGAAAATTCGCCACCCACCAATGAATTTTACTAAGCATATATGTAATTAATATAACGCCCTCGCATGACCAGTGCCAAGCCGATGCCTAAAATGCAAAAGTTATTGTTGCAATGTGCAAATGCCGGGTATAAAATATAAAATTGGCGAGCGTAACTTGCAAAAAAAAGTGTTTAAAATGGCACCCCGTTCCGTCCGCTCCGGCGGATCCGTAGGTCGCCGTATATAGGCAGCGACTCCCCAGACGTTGCCAAATGACCCTTACAGGCACTTTATTATGCGATTCAGTCGATTTTTAGCGGTAGGTTTAACTACCGTAGTTGTTCAGGCTTTAATTGATGAAATATGGTTAAGTAGCGAGATCAACAGAATAGACACGCTAGAAAGACGTCAGAATGAAGAATTGGGAGCCCTCAATGGGCGAAGCATGGGGCTGATCAAAGGGCTGAACGGCGTAAAGCTGAAGCGCGATAATATGGGCGCGCACGACAATATGGGCAGCATGGGACATGCCGATCACAGTGAGAATAGCGACGATGTCTCGCTACCGCTGCCACTGCCAGTGCCACATGTAGAGCATCATCATCACGGCGTTCCTATATTGGAGACAGATCTTCTTCCGGAGGAGCGTGTATGGTGGGAAGCTTACAATACTACGACATATTTCAGTGCTGGCGGCCGTACTGGCTTGCTTTATAGTCATATAGTATTAGTGTGGGTATCCTTCATTTTCTTATACCCAGTGTCTTTGGTATTGAATAACATTGGTGCAAATGAATGGCACTTGGCATTACTTTTTGCTCACGCCATACTGGTAGCAATGGGTATCTTTTGTTATTGGGGGTTTTTAGGGTCTGTATCTGGAGAGTTGTATCCTGGAAATGCATACCATCCAATGACCCTTATATTGTTCATTTCGAATTTCCTCACTGTGCTCTTTGCCGTTGTACGCTATGCTCATTGCTGGCTTAGTGGAGGAAGCTCGAATGGTTATGAATGCTTAAATGACGAAGAATCGAGCTGTATGACACTCTATGACTTGTCACGGAATAATCTGCCACTGTCTCCTGGTAATATTTCTACAGATCATAATGACAGCAGCATAGATGATCTTCCTCTCCCTCTGCATCATTACAAGACATCAAGTAACTCTATGGTACCTCCCTCGAAAATTCAAAGCTTTTTACGTTCAAGATTAATAACAGGATTGGTAAACCATCTCGGTAAAGTATCGGCCTTGGTTTTCAGCATTCTTCAATGGGGTCAATTAGCATACTTCTGGGTCTATCTTCCTACTGGTGTAGCCACTTTCTTGCTATTAGGCAAAGGCATTGCAGTATTCAACCTTTTGGCTCATTTTATAAAGGGCGGTGTTTTCTTCTGTTATGGTATTCTTTCATTATCTCGTTACTGCGGTGCATACTCTGGTAAAGGGTGGGCTTGGAATCATAAGTTTATCACCAGCAGTGAGCTCTCCAAGTCAAGATGGTATCGCATTCAATCTAATGGTCTCTGTTCTATGGAGCTCTTGGAAAGCTCGTTAATTTTGTTCTATGGGTCTACTAATATATTCTTGGAACATTTATCTAATGCTGGTAACCCTTATTCTGCAAAAGATCTTCAACATGCATCAATAGCATTTATTTTCATCGGTTGTGGATTATGTGGAGTATTGACAGAGGCAAAGTTAAGTCATTGGCGTTATGAGAAAGCAGTTGAGCATTTAGAAATGAAAGTAAGAGGTTCAGGCGAAAACACAAATGAAGTACATTTGTCAAAGATTGTGAAAGCTTGTCCAGGCTTCTCTCCAAATCCATTTCCTGTTTTGACTATTTTTTGGACGGGATATCTTATGTCAAAGCACGAGCAATCACTGCAGTTAGCTACTGATATTCATACTCAATGGGGAAATTTGTTCATGTTTGGATGTGCTTTTCGCTTACTTTCATACTTAATGGCAATGCTTGGCCCAGCCGCCAAATCATTAACAGAGCCAAGCTGGCCATTTACTGAGCTTTTAGTTAGCTTCGCATTACTATGTGGAGGGTTGATTTTCATGGAATCAACAGAGCCAGTGGTACAAATCTTTGAATATAGAGGCTATACATCCATGTTTACTTTGAACGTATCATTGGGATTGGTTA